>NC_079319.1:67435716-67600716 GCF_029931775.1 Euleptes europaea
TAAAATCCAATTATAAAATCCAACAATAAATTCCAATAATACAATCAGATCAATCAAATGGCACTTATTTATCAGTGCACATGACCATAACGGACCCGGGGAAAAATAGTCAGAGCCCCCACTTAAAGTCTCAGGGCACTTTCACACATGCTGAATAATGCACTATCAATCCACTTTCAATGCACTTTGCAGCTGGATTTTAGTGTGTGAACTAGCAAAATCCACTTGCAAACAATCATTTAAGTGCATTGAAAGTGGACTGAAAGTGCATTATTCAGTGTGTGTGAAAGTGCCCTCAATGAGACAAGCAGAAGAAAAAAGGAAGGGGGGGAGAGGGAGGCCAGCTATGATGGAACCGTTACTGTCCTCAACCATGTTTGCAGGGACAATCCGAATGGGCCACTTGCTCCCTACACTAAAGTGTATCCTCTCTTAATTCAGACTCATTAAACACAAGTATCCTCCATTTCATTCACTTCTAGGGTTGCACATATTGATAAACCCTAACCTAAAATAAACCCAAAATTAGCTGTTTTGGTAAATTTCAGGAGCCGGCTGTAGGAGGTAGCAGGAGCCGGCTGTAGAATCCAGCCCTGACCGTGCAGAACAGGAGCAACTCCAGCATGTGGCTGGACTGCTACGTCCGGATGATGCAACAGACCATCCTGTGCCACCAGGTGGGCGAGTGCGCCACTGGTTGGATGCCTGCTTGCTTGCCCGCACATGAGGGGTCATCTGGGACAGCTGCCTGCTTGGGGCTTAGTTGGCTAATTTTTAAGTTGATAATTTTGTATGGCCCGCGAATGATGTTATAAATATCCAAATGGCCCTTGGTGGAAAAAAGGTTCCCAACCCTTGCAGTAGAGGTTTGGTTCAAAGAGGTTTGGCACACAAAAACAGTTACCGGTTCACAAAGGTTTCTCATGGGCTTCCCCCCGTATCAGCATTCAGGATATTATCCAAGGTTGCCAGAGACAATATTCCATCCTAAAAGGCAAACAAACATGGTGATGGCCTCTGTGCATCATAGCATGCCGAGAACCACACACTGACTAGGTTCGAATCAGATGTTCTTACCCCTGCAGACCCGGAATGGGGTGAGCTCATGATCCAATCAGGCTCTCCAAAGGACTATAGCCAGGTGTTGTAAATTATGCTGAGTCAGGATTTCAAAGCTGCCCCTTTGAAGTTCAGTTGTGAAGAATGGCGGTTGTCCATCCACCCACCCCCCAATCTCCCAAGTGAAAGGTGAAACTCCTTTGGTGAACAAAGTTGTTTCTCTAATTGCTCTCGGGCCTTCAAGGCCGGAAGGAGGATAGCTTGGGATTACTCCCAGCTGGATACCATCTGCGAAGTGTGAAGTGTTCCTAGGGACTTCAGACACCCCTTGCATACCAAAGACCTCTGAAATGGAAATCAGGCAGCCCAAGGCCAAAGCCCGAACCAAAGTTGACCAAACAAGGAATTGTGGGTAGTCTCAATTCCTTGACACCCACCTCCAGGTATTAGCTGGAGATCTGCTATTACAACTGATCTCCAGCCAATAGAGATCCGTTCACCTTTAGAAAATGGCCTCTTTGGCAATTGGACTCTATAGTATTAAAGTCCCTCCCCACCCCAAACCCTGGCCTCATCAGGCTCCACCCCCAAAATTTCCAGGTATTTCCCAACCTGGAGCTTACAACCCTACTCCCCACCCTAGCTCTGCCACTTGACACCTTCAAAGAAAAATACAAAGGCTTTGCTTGAATATTACTCCTTAAGGAACAAAATTCATGAATGTGTGTGTCTGTGCACATGTGTGCGCACACAAGATTTTGTCCCAGTTACCATTTCACTATAAAAATAGGTTCCCACTCCACTTGCATGTGTCAGAATCCTCCTGGTAGAGGGAACCATTAGAAGAAAAATTCATCATCCTGTTTTTGTATACCTGCCGTGCAAAATAATTTGTTAATGGACTATAAATCAGTAATCTTTTCTCTTCTCTGTCTGTAATTTGGCAAGGAAGGTTCCTTGGATGAGGGCTATGGTCCCTGTGAATTTCTTCCCAACTGAATATGTGGAAAAAAACTAGGGCTGTTGAAAACAAAAAAAATCCATTTAATTTGGTTTTGGGTTTAAATGGCTTTTTTTAATTTGTGAAAACCCGAATGCTGAATTCCCCTATACCAGTATAGGTGGGAATTTGGCTTTAAATTCGGGATTCCTGAATAATTTGGCCATTTAAACACATTAAATGCATTTTGCAGCTCTTCGCGGCTCCTGTGGGAACATTTTTGCAGGTAGAGGTCCCACATTTTCAGGGTAGCTAGATGGGACTCTCCTCGCAATAACTACCAAGTTTGGTAAAGGTTTGATCAGGGGGTCTGGAGTTATGGGGTCTGGAAGGGGTCACCCCCATCCTCCTCCATTCAAATGCATTGGCAAAGTGGCTGTGTTAAGACTCTTTAATGTGATGTTTGCAATGTATCTGAATGGAGAAGCTGGGCTTTAAACGGTGGGTAAGTTCACCCCACACCTCCATAGAGACAAACTGTATCACATTGTATCTCTATGAAGGCACCAGGCGAACCTTCTCACCCACCATTTAAAGCCCAGCTTCTCCATTCAGATACATTGGTAAGATCATTTTAAAGAGTCTGCCAATGCATTTGAATAGAGGAGGATGGGGCAACCCCTTCCAGACCCCATAACTCTGGACCCCCCTGACCCAATCTTTACCAAACCTGGGGGTACTTGCAAGGAGAGTCCCTTCTAGCTACCCTGAGAATTTGGGACCTCTACCTGTACAAATGCCTCCGCAAGAGCCACAGAAAGCTGGATATTTGGGAATGGCAAATTCAGCTTTGCTAACCTCCAAGATTTTGTCGACTTGGTAAACCCGAACCAGAAATTTACCAAATTTGCATTTATTCGGTATTTTTCCGGTTCAGTTTTTACCGAATCAACAGCCCTAAAAAGAACCCAGAAATGTGTTGTTTCTGTCATTGCCTCTTAGTTGGGCTTTCTCATATGTGCCCAACATTTGGAAGGAAGGATTTCTTGTGAGAGAAGCACAATCTTTGTGAATTCATCCACATTCAGTATGGAATTTTACCACTTGCCATTGGATTAACACAAAATTCCCAAAAAAATTATTAACAAAGAAACCCAACCCAATCGGAATCCATAAAACGTCTCTGCATACTTCTGGTATGATTATTTAGGAATAGTTAAGAGTGGCTGAGGGAGGGAAGGCAGCATACTATAGCCCAATCTTGTCAGATCTCAGAAGCTAAGCAGGGTCAGTATTTGGATGGGGGACCACCAAGGACAACTCTGCAGAGGAAGGCAATGGCAAACTGTCTCTGCTTTTCACTTGTCTTGAAAGCCTCTTGCTGGAGTTGCCATAAGTTGGTTGCAACTTGATGGCACTTGCATACGTAAGAGTGGATGGCTGCTGCATACCTAAGGGCACTTCCCTAGGAGTAAGCCTCATTGACTACCATGAGACTTACTTCCATGTAGACCTGTATAGGGGCCATGGCTCAGCTGTAGAGAATCTGCTTGGCATGCAGAAGGTCCCAGGTTCAATCTCCAGCATCTCCAGTTAAAGCCAACTAGGTGAGTAGATGATGTGAAAGACCTCTGCCTGAGACCCTGGAGATCCGCTGCCAGTCTGAGTAGACAATACTGACTTTGATGGACCAAGGCAGCTTCATGTGTTCATGTGATTGCTCCCAGACTATCTGATAAGGAACCAATACCTGTTCACTCAGTAAATACTGACTTGTATGGTGTTGATTTCCCCCCAACACATTACTATTAAAGCAGCTATCAAAGAGGATTGAAAAGAACTGCTCCATTTACATCCCGTGGTATGCATAACCTATATTTTCCAGTATGCATGACTGAAATTTTGCATAACCTGCCCTGACTGTTGTTTTGGAAGGTGGGAGGAAAAGCCGTAATGTGATCCATACCAATCCATGTGACTGTTATAGAAGAGCTTAGTTAATGGCAGGTGTAAGGGTTTTGTACGTGCCAGATGAATGTTAACACTATGCTATATCCAGGGCGAGATGAAGTCGTTGGGCCTGGATTTATATTGTTAAAACAGCCCCAAGAGGCCCTCCTGAGCCAGCTGCTAGGGCCCTAAAATGTATGTCATACCCTTCATCAGTTCATCAGTACAAAAAAAGGTTTCCATCTCACAGTATTTGACCTTGTTAGCCTCACAGGTGTCAATGATATTTTTGACAGAGCGGCAGCGGCTCAAATATGAGCATTGGAATTGGTTGACAGAACTCTGGGCTTGTTCACAGGACAATTACCTCAAAAAGCCTGCTTTTTTTCTTTTCTTTTTTCTTTTTTGATAGGCTCGTTGATCAGAAACAACTCTTGCAGTGGCAGACAGGCTAATGGAAGGCTACAGCTTTTCAGGTCATGATGGAAAAAAGAAAGAAAAAGAACTAGACATTCGAAAGCACAGTGGATGAATTCAAGGAGGTTTTACATTAGATCCTGGGAAGGCTACTCCTGGGGGTGTGTGCCAAATAGTGACACACCAAACCATTTTGCTCAGCACATAGGTGAGCCTCTGTGACACTACCAATGCCACTGGGAGACTGGCTAAGTACAACCCTCACCTATCCCCCATTCCTTTTGTTTGTGGGCACACCAATGTCTTCACTGGTAGACAGTGTGCTTAGGGTTACCAACCTCCAGGTACTAGCTTGAGATCTCCTGCTAATGCAACTGATCTCACACATGAAGCTACCTTATACTGAATCAGACCCTTGGTCCATTAAAGTCAGTATTGTCTACTCAGACCAGCAGCAGCCCTCTAGGGTCTCAGGTAGAGGTCTTTCACATCATCTACTTGCCTAGTCCCTTTAACTGGAGATGCTGGGGATCGAACCTGGCACCTTCTGCATACTCTACCACTGAGCCACAGCCCCTCCCCCAGTGTCAACAGACCCTCCCCCCAGAGCCTCTCCAGCCGATAAAGATCAGTTCACCTGGAGAAAATGGCTGCTTTGGCAATTGGACTCTATGGCATCAAAGTCCCTCCCCTTCCCAAACCCCGCCCTCCTCAGGTTCCACCCTAACCATCTCCAGGTATTTCCTAACCTGGAGCTGGCAAGTGTGAAGGGTTTTTTGGCCCTTGACCCAAATAATCTGCCTGCCCCTGCACTTGATCCTTCAGTAGTCTATTGATTAAAAATTAGTCACATTTCCCAAATTCTCATCTGGGTTTCTCTTTTTCTTTTGGAATTCTGATTAATTGATCTTGTTTCTGGACTTAGATTGAGCAAAAATTTCAGATTGTTGCATATAGGTGCATCAATAACTCTTTGCAAAAGGGAGAAATAAATTTATTCCTTCTGTGCATGAATAGGCTACATTCTAAAAGACAGTCCTCCAATGTATCTATCTGCCCCAATGTGCAAAGGAACATCCTATCAGAGTAAGGCCTATTACAATAATGACCTTTTAACAACTGAGATGGAACTGCATTTAGCTGAGATAGCATGAAACTCTTCTATAGCGTGGCACAGATAACAAGTATTTATAAGCAGGAAGGCCTTTTGGGTACAAAGGACCCAAGTAAATAGGGGAAGGCACCCTTTGAACTCGCATACTTGAGTTAAAAATATCTAATTCAAAAGTCGTTTGGAAATTACTGTATTGGCAGAGGTCAGCCCTAAAGCTGTTAGAACCATAGGCTGATAACCTAATAGTGAGAGTCTTGATTCAATCATTCCTTCCAAGGGCTTAAATAAGGATCTTCTCTTAAGAGGGATACATATCCATCATTAGACACTATTTTCAGCCAACATCTAAAGGCTTCGAGTGAATGTAAACCCAATTCTAGCCTCAGAACAATTCCCACAACACATCATGGTGTCCCAGTAATCTTCTGAAGAAAAGATAACAATACATGGTCTAGAGATTCGTGGCATGGCTCTATCCACACAGGAATGCCATACAATAACAGTGAGGTGACCTTGCTGTTAAAAATGGTAATGGTGGCTGAAAGATACTGTGCACCAGAAGTTAGAAACCATTTCACAATTGTTCAGGATGTAATTAGAGCGTTATTACATGCTTTATCCAAGTGAGGCTCCATGGCATGTTGGACTGAAAATCAATCCCTAAATAACAAAGCTCATTTACTTGTTCCAGTATACAGCCATTAATATTCCATACAAATGTGAATGGTCGAGATTTGGAGAAAACCAGGACTTTGGACTTGTCATAGTTCATTGTAAGTCTCTCTTGCTGGCAGTATGCTACAAAGGATTTCAGTAAACGATGTAATCTGATCTGCATTCTAGAGCATGCTTATTCCGGGTTTACCGAGGGGAAATCGGGCCCAATAAACCTAAACCCTAAAATTACTTCTACTTTTTCTTCTTCTTCTTCTTCTTCTTCTTCTTCTTCTTCTTCTTCTTCTTCTTCTTCTTCTTCTTCTTCTTCTTCTTCTTCTTCTTCTTCTTCTTCTTATTATTATTATTATTATTATTATTATTATTATTATTATTATTATTATTATTACTTTTTGCACATCCCTACATACAACTGTTGCCAGATCTGTGTTTGCTGGACGGGAGCAAGAATGCAGCAAAGAGAAGGAGAGTGATTCTCATTTTTACCACCAAGAGCAAAAACAATGGGCGAAAACGCACGGTCGCTTTAGCCTCCTTTATTCCCTGTTTCAGCCAGGATTCAGCCAGGATCAAACGCATGCGTTTTCGCCGAACATGTGTTTGATCCTGGCTGAATGCTGGCTGAAACAGGGAATAAAGGAGGCTAAAGCGACCATGCGTTTTCGCCCAGTGAGTTTCCAGCGGCTATTGATAAGTGTTACTGCAGTTCCTTCCAGTCACCCACTTTGTTCACCTGCCCTCTGCCTCAGGGCAACAAAAGAGCAGCTGCTATCTCCTGCTGGGCCTATGATCTCAAGCCTCACATTTTAAATGTGTGTTTCTGATTCATATCATGTTTGCACGGTAATAGGATGCTTGTTGGAGATATTTTTGCGTAGAGTACCATGCATTTGGACTTCCAAAAGAATGGCTCTGTTTCATCCCAATGTAATTGTAGAGAAAGAGAGTAGAGTGTCTACCACTTCTAACTGTGCCATATAAGAGAAGAAGGTGTCATTGCTCTCACTCAGTTCATCAGTTCGTTTAATGATTATTGATTTGGCATTTTGGATCCATCAAAGAAAACTTGTTTATATCCCAGGCTGCAGCTCAGGTCACTATCACTGGGACTGCTGTAGGAACAGAAGAAAGCATCCTAATTTTTTATTTACTACTACGACTTGGAAAGAAGTATTAATACATTAGAACAATGTATTAAAAAGAAATGTGTATGTCTGATTCATATAATGTTTGCACAGTAATATGATACTTGTTGAAGTTTCTCTCCATTAACAGTGACAAAGATAAGTTAACACTATGCAGACCATCTAATCAGCTAGACCCAAGTTCGAATCTCTACTCTGCCAGGAAAGCTCCTTGGGTGGCCTTGGGCCAGTCACACTCTTTCAGTCTAACCTATCTGTTCTAAAGGTAAAATGGAGAAGCGGAGATATGGGGTGCAGCGGACATTCCCTGACTCAGTTAAGAGTTTAGGGGTAATATTGGACTACTGCTGGAGAAGCAAGTTGATGCAGCTGGAAAAAAATGCATTCTTCCAGCTTCATTTATCTGGAAATTTTAGATATCATCTTGGTTTCACTGCACGGCTACATTTAAATTCTGCTATACCTTGCCTAGGCAGTTGTGGATTGCATTGTGTCTAGTCCAATTTCATTGTTCATGGAATGTCTTATCCTGTATGATGGTTTTTTATTCTGTAATCCACCTTGAGTCTCAGTGAGAAAGGTGGGCTAAAAAGTGAGTAAGTAAATGATCTATGGAAGAAGAAGAAGAAGAAGAAGAAGAAGAAGAAGAAGCAGCAGCAGCAGCATTGATTTTTATATGCTGAATTTCTCTTCCTTTGAAGGAGAATCAAGCTGGCTTACAATTGGCCTCCATTCCTCTCCCCACAACAGACACCTTGTGAGGTAGGTGGGCTGAGAGAGTTCAGAGAGAACTGTGACTAGCCCAAGGTCAGCCAGCTGTCTTCATGGGTAGGAGTGGGGAAACCAACCTGGTTACCTAGGTTAGCGTCTGCCACTCATGTGAAGGAGTGGGGAATCAAACCTGGTTCTCCAGATTAGAGTCCCCCCCTCCTAACCACTACACCATGCTGGCTCTCTTGGAGGAAGGGTGGGATAAAATGTAGTATACAGATAAATCTGACAAGTTACTGACTCTCAGCAAAGAGAGCATGAAACGAGCATTGTTATTAGCACTGCAGGATACATTATGCAACAGCTGATAATCTGGAAAAATATGGAGCCCAGGCCTGCAATGTGTTGAATGTAAGTAACTCTGATTAATTTCAGTGGGAGCTAAAGGAAGACAGTGTTTCAGTCATGAATGTTTGTAGCACATTTCATTCTCACATTCCCCTGTGTTATAAATTGCTGCTAATGCTTGGACACTCCTTATGATAATAGGAATTGGCTGTATTAGAAAAAGCAGACCAAATTGCCTTTCTATTCATTCCATTATGGACTTGCGACGTTTAGTATACTAATTTCCTATCCCATGCCTGCTTTTCTTAGCCTTCTGCTTTCTCAGATGTCTGCCTTCCCTTTTCCTAGGCCAATGTACTCTTCTCCCCTAAGCTTTTCTGCCTACCCTGGCCTTCTGTGACATAACAGCAACTCAACCACATCACTGTCAAAGGCTTCGGTACCACAAAATCCCCGACTAGGTTACAACACAGAATGAAAGCCAAAGAGCTGCAGCTAATTTCATAGACTAATTGAATGTAATTGGTTTGAAATTAATAAGTGTAGTTTGCACAACTGACAATGTTCATATCATTGCAAATGTATAACAGATCTGAAAGTGCTTGTAACCATGTTGCATGGTCTTCTGCTGATGAAATTGCTATCCTGAAATGTGACATTCCTCAATCAGCTCTTGAAAAATTGTGATACAATGTCTGATTGTGCCTTCGACTTGTAGCTAATATGCTTCTCCTTCCTACTGTCAGGTGAACCAGCTGTAATGCTCTACCTCAGCATCTGGCTGGCTTCACCATTATTTCTCTTCTTTCTTTCCTGGCCAGGGAAAAATCCCCAGGATGTTACAAGAATCCTAAAGTGGCTGGTGAAGTTTCTGAAGAATGCTGCCATCTTGGTGGGATGTTATGCTGGTCTAGAACACCAATGCCCTCTTGGAGAGTCCTCCCTAATCATATGAAGATTGGCGATAGTGCTCAGGGCCATCACGGTGTTGTAGTTAGAGTATTGACTAGGATTCGAGTAACTCGGGTTCAAATCCCTACTCTGCCATGGAAGCTTACTGGGTGACCTTGGGTCAGTCACAGTCTCAGCCTAACCTACCTCACAGGGTTATTGTGAAGATAAAATGCCACTCTGGGTTCCCATTGGAAAGGAAAGAGGGCTAAAAAGATCAAATGAAAAAATTTGACCACTCTCTCAGATTTGCATGCGGAAGCAGGAACTGCATGCATGCTCATGGTCAGCTTGGGTCTAATTAGGGTTGCCTGGTCCCTTTTCACCACCGGCGGGAGGTTTATGGGGTGGAGCCTGAGGAGTGTGGGGTTTGGGGAGGGGAGGGACTTCAATGCCATAGAGTCCAATTGCCAGAGCGGCCATTTTCTCCAGGCGAACTGATCTCTATCGGCTGGAGATCAGTTGTAATAGTGGGAGATCTCCAGCTAGCACCTGGAGGTTGGCAACCCTAGGTCTAATTGCTTGCTAAGGGTATTGTATCATTGTGGGAACTGACATTTTAGGCTTTGGGAATGCCAGGATATGTGGCATTTAGGTGCGTGATATTTCTTTATGCCTTCCAGTCAGTTTTTTAAATGAAGCTAAGCAATCATGACCCCCAAATGTATCTCGCTTTTTTGCTTTCTGTTCCTTCTATGCATGTCTCCTCTTCTTGGAGACTGCATGCTGACGCAGCACCCATTCCCTTGCCTAATTTTATAAACTGCTCAGCTGTGCTGTTAGTCACTGTTTTTCCTCTTAATTATGTATTCTTGTTAACCTCTTTCCCCATTCAAAGTTCCTGATTGTGATTGACACCACGTATTAATTAAGGCATATAATTTATGACACTAGAGATTGAAATTAATAAGTGACAATACAATTACATGGTACGCCTAATTGTCGCGCCGTACTATAGAGATTGACACTTTTGGCCACATTCAAAGTTAAAAGCACTCTTGTAGGCAATACAGCGGAGCAGAATCACAAACAAATTGGAAGTAAACAGCCCTTTGAAAGAATCGGAGCCTTGGAAGAATCATTATATTTGCTGTTGTCTTTTTTGTTGTCATTGTTGTTATCAAACGGCTCAATCTGCACGCTTTGGTCAATTTCAAAATTAAATTTAAAAGATAGCATTCCATTTATTGTAATTGCTGATCTTTACAATTGACATTTGCTCTGCTTTTCCTGCAATTAAGCTCCTAAATACCAGTAGCAAAACTAATATTATTTCACGATGGCTGTATGATTAGTGAGAATTTCATTGTACATTAAGTTACCATAGATAGCCAAAGAGTTACAGCTACAGCTCTGTATACAAAACCATGTATTTACCTTGCCCAAATCAAAACCAACAACACTCTGCATGATATTTGTGCATGGAAAATATATTGCTGGGATACTTTTCTTTGTGTGGCAGGAAATTTCATAAGCTTCCCTTTACACAATCAGTTGTGAGGTGAGAGCCCTGGTATCAGTTTTTGTAATACCTGGTCATTCACAAAAAGGATTGATTATTTGGGGTATCAACTCACCTTTACTGCATTGTCTTCTACCTCTATAATTCCACTATAGCTTGCCTAGGCAGCTATAATCAGTGACTGACTTTTGTAAGCAAACTGTATGTGGAAGTAGAAAAGAGCAAGAGTCCAGTAGCACCTTAAAGACTAACAAAATTTCTGGCAGGGTATGAGCTTTTGTGAGCCACGGCTCCCTTCGGATTCTTCACTTCCTTCATGAGCTGTGACTCATGAAAGCTCATACCCTGTCAGAAATTTTGTTAGTGTTTAACGTGCTGTGTGTATGTAAGTGCTGTCAAGTGGCTTCCAACTCAAGGCGACCCTGTGAATCAGTGTCCTCCAAAACATCCTGTCTTTGACCACCTTGCTCAAATCTTGCAAATTGAGGGCTGTGTCTTTCTTTATAGAGTCAATCCACCTCTTGTTGGGTCTTCCTCTTTTCCTGCTGCCTTTGACTTTTCCTAGCATGATTGTCTTTTCCAGTGATTCTTGTCTTCTCATAATGTGACCAAAGTATAACAGCCTCAGTTTAGTCATTTTAACTTCTAGGGTCAGTTCAGGCTAGATTTGATCTATAACACACTGATTTGTGGGGTGTTTTTTTTAGCAGTCCGCGGTATCCGTAACACTCTCCCCCAACACCACATTTCAAAGGAATCTACTTTCTTCCAGTCAGGTTTCTTCATTGTCCAGCTTTCACACCCATACATAGTAATAGGGGATACTATGGCATGAATTAACTTGATCTTGGTTGCCAGTGATACAAGATGCTACTGGACTCTTGCTCTTTTCTGCTGCTACAGACAGACTAACATGGCTACCCATCATGATCTATCTGTATGTGGAAGCTTTAACAGAAGGTGTTTTTTTTTTGCAAGACAAAAGGAATGTAGCTAATAGTTAATTCTGAAACATGGGTGCAGTGATCTATTAGAGTTCAGTAAGGCAAACTTTATTTTATGTCAGAATTTTGGGGGTGAATGTAGCAAGGGCTTGGGACTAGCTTCTGGGTCTGCTTTGTCCTATGGAATATCTCCAGAGCAGTATTTCACTCTCCCAACAGTTGGCATGGAAGTCCTTCACAGGGTAGACCCTGTCCTTGAGGCAAGCCACTTCATCAGCATCATGGAGCGGTCTCCTTGCCAAGACACGGATGTGTTTCTATGAGGGCTGAGGGCAAATTTCATCAGTTTGCCAGTTCTATTTGAATGCTGCCATTTCAAGTGTTCGTCTCTCTTGGGAGAACCATTGCAGATGAGCCTTTTGTTCATAACAGGCTTGTGATATCCTTGTGCTTAATTTTCCCCATGAAAAGATATGCATTTTTCAATGTTATTGGTGTTACAGTTAGTGGTGTAAAATGTTAGTGATGTAAAAGAGCGTAAGCTGTATTAAAGGGCATGTATGTCTAAATGGCATTAAATGTCACAAAAAAACAAAGAACACAAAGAACAAAAACAATCACAACATAATGGAATCATTATGCGTGGCTATTTCCTTTGCAGTCACCCCTACGATGACTTGGGGCCTTTGTTTTGATTATGCATGCTGTTTCCGACCGTCAGTGGTTACCTCGCTCTCCCCTCCATTTCCCGCATTTTGCCCACATTTTGAGAGACCTGTTTTATCTCGAATTTGAAAATGCAAGCAAAACGTGGTGAAACGCAGGGGGAGAGCAAGGCAACCTCTGATGGTCAGAAACGGCATGCATAGTCCATACAAAGATCCAAAGTCATTGGAGGGGTCACGACCAGGGAAACAGCCATGTATAAAAGGCCCCAAAGAAATGAAAACGGCCAATCGGCATACTCTTTATAAAGGATATTAGATAGAGCATAAAATGCATTTTTAGAAGGAGGCATATCCTGCCAGTAGAACTACAAAGTTGTCCCCACATCCCTTCCTACCTCCTTTCTCTAGCGACAAAACCAGAAGACTATCAAAGCAAACCAGTTGCCAATACCTTGGTGGGTTTCCAGATTTTCCTCCCCATTGGATGGTTGTACAATTGTCAACAGGTAGTTGCTGGACAGATGCTGCTGCTGCTCCCCCTTTCACATCAAAATAAAAGAAATAATAATCAACATGCAGGATGTGAACATTCGTGTGTATGGCTTTTCATTTTTAATGAAAACAGCAGAGATCGATAAAGCCCAGAAGAAGAAGGTAACGGCTGTAAGCAGCCTGGTAGAGAGGCTGTAATCCTGATGAATAATGTTGCTGTCATAACAGCAGGGATAATTTAATGCTGACACTTAGCAGCATGATAAATAGCTTGTCAGACATAGGCAGTGACAGAGTCAAGTGAAACTGCCCATGACAAGTTCTGAAATATTAATCTTCTACTAGACTGTGACTGTGTTGATGGGGTAGCAGTGTATGGAAGACCAGGAGGGGAGACACTTAGTAATATAAACAAATGTACTTTTAAAGGGGAATGTTTTTATCGCTTAAAGATCCTTGCCTTTAGAAGCACCACGACACACATTGGGTTGTTGGGCGTTCTTTGTCAGAATAATGTCAACTTTTTTGCATTGTTATAAACTTTAGACTTACTGTTTTCTTTTGAAATGTGTGTCAAATTCCCTGATCCGATTGGAAACTGGTATGATGAGGGTAGAGACAAAGGTTTGCTTATCCTCTCTCTATGTAAGGCTTCAGATGAATCTTAATCCTAGGGGTCTTTTGCCACTGGTACTGAGTGACTCCATTAGGTCAAGATGGATCATTGCTATAGGGGGTAAACTAAATAGTTTGGGACTTGCTCCGTCAGCACTTTTGCAAATGGGTATGAACCAAGCTAGACTAACTATAAATGAAAGAGTCAAAGATACTGAGCGTCAACTGGATCTCTTGAGATCCCCTGCATTTATAGCACCTCAACATTCCAGGTATATTCTAGCACCACCTGCATATTTATACTCCCTGGAAAGGAACACACATAGGAGGGCCTATACGCTGGCCAGATGTGCAGCCCTACCACCTGCCATATTAGAAGGGAGATTTAAGAAGATCCCCTGGGTGGAGAGACTTTGCCCGTGTAACACAGGGGAGCTGGAAACCATTGAGCTTGTATTTTTTAGATGTCCCCTTTACAAGTCAGCCCGCTTCAATATTACTGACCCTTTGATTAGGGAAATGGGCTCTATTGATGAGGGTGAATGGACCAAAACGTTTCTGCTGGGAGACAGCTCACCAATCACCACCAAGATTGCAAAATATTGTGCATTAGCAATGAAGCTACGTCGCCTCAATGTTCCCTAATCTGTGGAAGTGTAAAATTGGGTGATTCCTAATTTTGTTGGTCTTGGTTGTAAACATCTACTCTAAGGTCAGTTTCTGTTTTATCTGTTTTATCTGACTTACTGTTTCCTGTATTTTCATGCCTTCTCTCTCTCTCTCTCTCTCTCTCTCTCTCTCTCTCTCTCTCTCTCTCTCTCTCTGTGTGTGTGTGTGTGTGTGCATGCGCATGTGTGGGTGAACGTATTTTGTACTATACTGACTTTTAGAAATCTGATGTTGTCATAGAACAAGCTCATGAGGTAGGTCATCATGTTATTGTATGTTTGCGTGTTTTGATTGAATTATTTTATCATTTTGAAAGCTGTTTTTAATTGTCCCAATGTTTTAAGGTTTTAATGTTTGCCATCTTGAGAACCCTTGGCAGCATTACAATGTTTTAAGTATATAAAACATTATTTCACAGCTAGAGAGCAGAGATTGATGGTGACCTCCTTCACACTATAAACCCATGACTAACCAGAAAGAATTGACTCAGGATTCCCTATATTGAAGATCAATGTATACTGTTTCTTCACATGGACACATGAACACATGAAGCTGCCTTATACTGAATCAGACCCTCGGTCCATCAAAGTTAGCATTGTCTACTCAGACTGGTCGCAGATCTCCAGGGTCTCAGGCAGAGCTCTTTCACATCACCTACTTGCTTGGTCCCTTTAGCTCAGTGGTTCCCAACCTTTTTTTGACCAGGGACCACTAGGACTTTTTTGTTCGGTGCAGGGACCCCAAGGTTCAAAATAAAAATTCCGACAATTTGAAAATAAACTTTAATCATAACTGTTAGTTAAACATTAAACTTAGAATAATATTTGAATATATATATTTTATAATAGAGAACTTTTAATTGAAAATATTAATTTATTATGGGTTTATAACTTTGTTTCGCAGACCTTAATTTAGTTCTCGCAGACCCCTGGGGGTCCACGGACCCCTGGTTGGGAACCAGTGCTTTAGCTGGAGATGCTGGGGATTGAACCTGGAACCTTCTGCATGTCAAACAGATGCTCTACCACTGAGCCACAGCTCCTCTTCTTTATATGGTACCAGCATTGGTAGCACATTTCTATCAAGGATGCAAGAAAACTGTGTTGCCCAAATATCACGTGTTGTAGAAGTCAGGATGACAATTGGGCAATACTTGATAATAATAAAAACAACAACATAATAATTGATTTTTCTACTTCTGTTTTTATTTGAGGACACAAAATATGGAATGCTAAGAAGATGGTAACATGCACATACAAAATATCATATCGCTTGATCATTAGATATGATTTACTTATTACAGGTGTTGGCTAGTTCCAGGACTGAATTCCTCTTCCTAAAAAAAAAGGAAAAGGAGCTTGAGTTTGAGAAGACAGAATCCTGTAGTCTCCGCACTTTGCCATTGTGGCTAATTAGATCTGCTAGGGGAGACGATGTTCTCGATGGAGTAGCACTCCCCTTGGAAGGGCAGCTTGTGGTACTACAGGATCATGCCCTAATACTGTATAAACATCTCACCCAAACTGCCCCTTTCCATCTTCACTTGATCTATGAGCTGTGACCATCCATTAAAACAGAGAACCTGATTTCAAATATACATGCCTCGGAAATTCAGGTTAGACAATTGTAACATGCTGTATGCGTATTAGCCTTTCAAAGGGGCTTAACGCACGGCCAATTTGTCTCGCTTTTGTGCCTTAATAGTAGCGAATCTCTGTGGTCCACACGCACGACCGTCCAAGTGCTGCGCATCGGACCCACCTTAGTTGCGAATTAAGGCAAAAAAAACCGGGTTAAGCAATCCCTGTTTTCTAGCGATCTTTTCAGTGCTAAACCGCTACTTTTTTTAATTTCGCTACATTACTGGAACGCCGGCGTGCGTGTAATCACATGACTAGCCCGCTACTAACCTCCTTTCGTTCAAGGACACGCCCCTTACTGGTCTCCCTCACATAGGCGTAAACTTGGGGGGGGGGCTCAAGCCCTCGAGCCCCCCCCCGAACTTGCGAGGGGGGACTGAGCCCCCACCCCAAGGCAAATGGCAGCTGAAGCACAGTCCTGTCCTACCTTCCTTTTGTATAGGCTGACCCGTTTTTTGTCACATTTCCTGGCCGTCCCGTCTTTTTAATTAAAATGCCCATTTTGTCCTGTTTTGAATAAGCCCAGCCAGTTTTGTTGCCTCGCCCTCACAACACAGCTTTATTTACACTCGGAAGGAAAAGGCACAACTTTCCAGCTTTGGGTGGAAGCAAAACGCGGTCCGTCAATCTGATCAACGCGTTCCCATCCGCTGTGCTGTTGCGAGCCTCTGAAGTGGCACGCTGAAAAATGTACAAGGCTTTCCTTCCCCTCTCCTCTGGGCTGGCCACGAAGCAAAGAGGTGAAGTCGGGATGCACTAAAATGAATGACAGGCTAGCCGATTAGAAACAATGGGAGAGGATGCATAGCCTATTGAAGGAGCCTGGATTGCCAATTGCCTTGCATGAGCTCCATTGAAATACATTACAGCACAAACAGAGTTGCAAAGAAAATGTGGAATGGATTTTCCAGTAAGATCTCTAAACCCAGAGCTCTGGGACTGGAATGACAGCCCATGGGACTAGCACAATCCATCCTGTCATCCACACCAGCTTCTACTAGTGAGTTCGTTTGCAATGCCTGTAAACTTCTGAGGTATGCTAGCTTCACCAGATTGCCGGTTTTCTAACATCTCAGCAAAAAAATACCCACATCTTTTTTTCAGTAGCCCCAACGCACCTCCCTCACTCTAGTATGCATTCCACTGCCCCACTCCAAAAAGCCATTTTATGCCTGAGAAGATCAATGCTTAACAGGTTGAGACGATGGTATACCGGAACGCTGGTGTTCCAAGAAAAAAAGGGGGAGAATCGCCCTTTGATTGGATAACCCCTCAGCCAATCCTTGGGCGATGTCACTCCCCTGCTATCCCGCACTGCGAACTATCCCACATTATATGGTTGGTTCAAACGCACGGGGAGCCTCCAGCAGCTACTTGTTTCAGACTTAATGTGGGATAGGCTGGCGTCATGCGTTTGATTATCCAGACTTAAATATTGTGGGATTAAAATATTGTGGGATAACAGAGGAGCAAACCAGGAACATTCTGCCCATGCGTTAATGCCCTTCGTGGTTTGAAAACTTCATTTGCACAGAAGATGGTAGCCAGGATGTTAACTGTGGAAATCACATGTCCCTAGTTTTACATCGAAAAAGTGGTTTCTAGCTTATTTCCAGTCCTGACTCAAAGTGGTAGGGCTGACCTTTCAAACCCTAAACAACCTTAGATCTGAGGGATAGGGTTGCCAGCTCTGGGTTGGGAAATACCTGGAAATTTGGGGGGCGGAGCCTAAGGAGGGTGGGGTTTGGAGTGGGGAGGGACTTCAATGCCATAGAGTCCAATTGCTAAAACGGCCATTTTCTCCAGGTGAACTGATGTCTGATGCCTGGAGATCAGCTGTAATAGCAGGAGATCTTCAGCCATGTGAATTGTTGCTGCTTTTATCTGCACGTCTGCCTTGAAGTAGATGACTGGTGGGCTCAGCTGTGGTCCCCAACTCTGGAATTCTCTGCCCAATCAGGCTGTTTATCTCTGATTTTCCAAAGAGCCTTTGAAGGGGGCTTAACCCAGAATGGTTATTTTTGTGGTTTTATTGGACTGAATTGGGTTTTTTTTTTTATTAAGGATTTCTGGGTTGGTTTTTTTTATCAGACTGGTTATGTTACTTCCTCTTTCCTCCTTGAATAGCTAAACGATCAGTATTCTGTGGCACATATAATGGATATAGGGGCCAGGAACCTTGTTGGAAGATAACATATTCAATGTTCTTTTCTTTAAATTATGTTTGACAGAAAATTCATGTTTGCGGCTTGAGGTTTTCCTCAGAGGATGTAATATATCAGAAAATCTTTGATAAATGAATAGAATTTCTTAAAAAGTAGAAAGAGACGAACACAAGAGACTACATGTTTAATACCTCTCCTTCACCAAGTCTAGAAGGATGAAACTGCTTCGGACATTTTAGGCATGGATGAAAGTAATACATTGTGGGCTGTATCAGCTGTTTTCTTAATAACCTAAATGTAACAGGAGTTCCATACAAGAAATGAAATGAATGTGACTAATAGCGTTGCAAACTCTGTGTTTGGAAATTCCTGGAGATTTGAAGGTGGAGCCTGGGGAGCGTGTAGGTGTGTGTGTGTGGGGGGAGAGAGAGTTCAGTGGGGATATGATATCTGTGATCTGGAGATGAGTTGTAATTCTAGAAGAACTCCAGGCCCCACCTGAAGGTTGGCAATGCTAGTGACTAAGGCTAGTTTTATGTTAACAAAAATCCTTAAGGAACAATGGGGTTACACTCAGCAAATACTAATAACATCTTTTTATTTCAGAGACATGAGAGCCAGTGTGGTATAGTGGTTAAGAGCGGCAAAATCTAATCTGGTGGACTGGGTTTGATTCCCCACTCCTCCACATGAAGCCTGCTGTGTGATCTTGAGCTAGTCACAGTTCTCTCAGAACTCTGTCAGCCCCACTTACCTCACAAGGTGCCTGTTGTGGGGGGGGGAAGGGGATTGTAAGCCACTTTGAGACCCCTTACGGTAGAGCAAAGTAGGATATAAAACCCAACTCTTCTTCTTCTTCTGATGTGAACCATAGTTAAAAAAATATAAAGTCTGATTGATCATAAAAACACACCAAAAATACCTAAAGAGCTAAGGCAGAATCCCAGAAATGAGTGTGTCTAATATTTTTAACCCTTGTGTATGTTAAGTGCTGTTAAGTCCCTTTGTAAGTCGTTCTCTCATCTTCATATACAAAAATGTGAATTGATTGCCTGCAGATATGAGTAATGTGAGGAGAGTTTTGAAATGCAGAAATATTGGCTAACACAGGTCTGAATATTAGTGACACCATGAATCAATGCATTATCTCTGCACACAGTATGCATTGCTATATGTTCAGACATGGAAAAGACACCCAAATCTGCCATATCAATATATTTGATGGAGGCTGCCAGCCATCTTGAACATGAGTGGTTTTTAGGTGTGCATTTGAATGCCCCTCTTTTGTTCTCTGGTGAGTGAAATGTCATCAAATTATCCGTTGTTACTTGAATGAAAAAAAGTTCTACCTTTGGAACAAGTGGGAATACCCTCTTCAGAAAATGGCTGCTTCAGACTAAGCCCACTCGTAGTATTTAAATTAGGAAAATAAAGAAATTAAAAAGATAAAAAGATAAAGAAAATGACCCTGTGCAAGCATGGGTGACGACACATCCCGACGTTTACTAGGCAGACTTTGTTTACGGGGTGGTTTGCCATTGCCTTCCCCAGTCATTTACACTTTACCCCCAGCTAGCTGGGTACTCATTTTACCAACCTCAGAAGGATGGAAGGGTGAGTCAATCTTGAGCTTGCTACCTGAAACCTACTTCCGTCGGGATCAAACTCAGTATTTAAATTACATATCCATTATGTAAATATGTATTTAAATATATTATGTCCAGATGTATTTAAATTACATATCCATTTATACATAATATTTATCAACATAAGGCTTAGTTAGAAAAAGAAATCATGTTGCTGTAAACATTTTCCTCATCCGTTTATTTTAGAAGAGCGTTTTAGGTCAACTTTGACATTCTTCCTTAATTAGGCAGCTCAGGCCCTAGGTGTAATGATCTGTCCATAGCTTTTGCAAATTGATTTATCCTTCAATGATAGCTAGTGCTGCAGACTTAAATGTCAGATAGAAATTGCTTTATTTTGCTTGCTTTCTTGGCTGGCTTTTTGTTTTTTTATTACATTTCGGGGAAGGAAAGATTTGCTATACTTCAATTCAATTGCAACTAAAGTTTATTAAGATCATAAAAGTTTGCTTCTGTACTGAATTTAGAGGGAATTTTCATGGGGGGGATTATATTACTAGGCTGTCTTGTAATTGGCTAACTGCAACTTTTCCAAGGCATATAACTTTTTGGCAGAGTTGGCACGTGGCCAAAGTTGTATGTGGCCAAGACTGGAGATCTCTCCTGTACCATCTTCAGTGTAAGGTGTCTATATCAACTACACACCAAATTTATTTAAGTAAGTAGCATAACAAGATTAATTTATCCCAACTGCCAAGGGTTTGATTATTGTTTTACCTCAACACTATGCACAATAGTAGGATCAAAATGTGAAACTGTGATAGGGTTGCCAGATCCCTTTTCACCACCGGCGGGAGGTTTTTGGGGTGGAACCTGAGGATGGTGTAAGCATACAGGCCGCCTAACTCCCGGACTGGTCATGGCAACCCCAATGTGCATGCACATGACTACTGTTCCATCCGCGTGCCCGTCCCCAAGCGCTACAGGGAAGGCAGCAGCGCGCACCAGCGAAACTGACACAACCGCTCCTGTGCGTTCTGAGCAGCCGGCAGCTGAGAAACCGAGGCCAGGTCAACCGCCAGCGAACCTGAGAGACTCCGTTTTCCTGTGCATCGCCGTTCCAGCCACAGCCATTTCATGGAAAGCTGACAGCCATATAGTCAGTGCTAGCACACCCCCATCTGCAACATCAGCAGGTTAATGGGCCATTAGCAGAGATCCTGATATCAGCGATGGGTTGTTCCTCCAGCAACGCCCGATGGGCAGTCCTGGACATGACGAAATCACACCTTTGTTTGAGTTCATTAATCCAATCACACTTGAGACTCCCGATTTCTCCCGGTTGTGCAAGTCATTGGGTTTAGAATAGATTTCCAAATTCCAATCTCCCCACCCTGGCAGCCGACCATTAAATCCTTTTGTCACCTTTTGTCACATGGGAACCACGGAGGGGTAATCCAATCACCAGACCCCCAGAGAAACAGTATAACTGGGGTCACCCACACCCATAACCTTACCTTAGGTCTTTCCCTGGCATATTTGCTGTCACTCTGTTGGTTTGGGTTTTGCGCAGCCTGACCATGCTTCCCTCCCGCCTCACTGGTCAAGCCCACGGGAACCCCTCTCCCTCGCCCCTCTATTTTCTCTGTATCTTAGTCTACTGGAACTTAAGACAACTCCTCTACTGGAAAGGTGTAGTATTACCTCTCAACGATCTCCTGCCAAATTGGCAACTGCCTCTACTCTCCTCCCTTTGAATTCTTAGATTCTCTGTGTATGTTTGTGTTGCACCATTGAACGCTTGAAAACAAATTATCTTAATTTGGACTCCCTTTGTTTCTGTCGTTATTCTAAGGTCACAGAATACGGGCTTTGGTATACACTGGTTGCATTCCGCTTTATAAATATTATAGTTACTGATTGCTCAGCTAATTCCCCTATTAAAGGAGCATTTTGGGTAACAATGGCAGGGTTTGGGGAGGGGAGGGACTTCAATGTCATAAAGTCCAACGGCCAAAGCGGCCTTTTCTCCAGTGGAACTGATCTCTATTGACTGGAGATCTGTTGTAATAGCAGGAGATCTCTAGCTACTACATGGAGATTGGCAACCCTAAACTGTGAGCCAACTTCAGATGAAATAAATGGAATTTACTACGCCTCCTGATTTTGACAGTAATATAGCTACTGGTTCTATGAGTAGTAGCTACTTTTCTTTGGGGAAAGCCTGTGGATTAATAGTACGGGACATGTTTACATACTGAAGGTTTTTGTTTCAGTTTCTTTTCTCTCTGGTTATAGAGTCTCAGAAAGCAAGCACTGGAAAATACCTTGTTCTACCTGAGAATCTGGAGAGCTGCTGCCACACAGATTAATGCTCAGCTTCACTGATGATACGTCCCAATTCATTTGGTTATTTTATTCAGATTTTACAATATATATTTTATATTATTTATATTAAATTAATGGAAAAAATAAAATTAAAAAACCATATTGAGTTTATAAGGGGAAAATTGCTTGTAGGAAACAGAAAACAATGCAAGAATAAAGATTCCGGGATTCAATCCATACAGAAGAGCAAAACTTGAAATGAGGATTGTTGAACTGAAACAGGTTGTTACATGTTGGTAGCTTATCTAGCTACCATGTTATTCTGTTGTAGCAAAACCACAAAGAGTCCTGTGACATCTTAAAGACTGACCCATTCATTGTGGAATTTTAGGATTGTGTGTTTAAAGAGCCACCAAGTCACAACCGATTTACAGCAACCCCTAGTGGGGTTTTCCAGGCAGATGATTAAGCAGAGGTAGTTTGCCATTGCCTTCCTCTGTAGAGTCTTCCTTGAAAGGAGAAGAAGAGTTGGTTTTTATATGCCAATTTTCTCTACCACTTAAGGAAGAATCAAACAGGCTTACAATCACCTTCCCTTCCCCTCCCCACACCTTGTGAGGTAGGTGGGGTTGAGAGAGCTCTAAGAGAACTGTGCCTAGCCAAAGATCACCCAGCTAGCTTCATGTGTAGGAGTGGGGAAACCATCCTGGTTCTCCAGATTAGCATCCTTTGCTCATGTGGAGGAGTGGGGAATCAAACCCACTTCTCCAGATTACAGTCCATTGCTCCAAACCACCACTCTTAACCACTACACCACACTGGCTCTCTCTTGCTGGCTCTTGGAGGTCTCCCTTCCAAGTACCGACCCAGCTTAGCTTCTGAGATATGATGAGATCAGGCTATGCTATACCATTCCACATCCCAATTTTAGGATTAAGCATATGTACATTCTGGATGGATTTTTAAAAATTCTTTATATTAGATTGAATCCAAAGAACTGTGAGTGGAAGGAAAATACCACTAGCCCTGTTCTACAAATCCTTCCTTAAAGACTTCACCCACTGCCGTAATGGGTAGAATGATTCTCAAGCAACCAATTATGTAAGAAGTCGGACAGACTATTGCATTAATAGAAGAAGAACGTTTTTGCATTCAATTTTGCCTTTTGCACAGACCACTCTATGCTGAGGTGTAAAACAGTGGAAGACATTTTCGGTGTGCCAAAGGGCAGCTTTGGATCCAACCCAATACTTTCAAAGCCAACACAAAGAAATGGGAACAAGGTTAACTAATTCTATAATCGTAATGTATTCATCACAGAAAAATAATGTGACACTTAGTATAGGTAAAGCTGAACATGAAGATGCCAATGAATTATTAAGGGTTATGTGAGGATGCTACTCAGTAATAGGCTATTAATATAAAAGAGTAACCGCTATATTTTACAGCTAAATACTGGAAAGCTTCACTTTCACAAATATTGTCAGTATTTGAATGATCCTTTGAACCACTTCTGTCGGCAAATGAAGTCGAGTGCTTCCCATCCATCAAAACCTCACTTTCATTAACTAATTGAAGAAAAAATAAAGTCGCTTTTGCTCATGGCACTCCATTATGCTTTGAATTATAAGGCAGCAGCATGTCCAATTCAACATTACTTTATGGCTATTCTAATGATAGTGGAAGTTTTGCTGGCTGGACGTCATTCATCTTTGTACATTGCTGGATGTGCTTCGGAGATGTCTGCCTGCTAATACTCAAAAGAACTCCGCAGACACCCCCTCCTAACCCTTTTCTTCATTAATAAATACTTTCAAATTAGCCTTCTCCATTCTAAAATGGATTGAGTGTGTCCTGGAATTCACTACTGTGAGATTCAGTATAGCACAGATGCATTTAAAAGTGTTCATGAAGGATAGCTACTAATCAGAATAGCTAAATGCAGCTTATATATATCTCGATGCAGTCCTCCTCTGATTATCTTAATTTGGATAGCTATTTCCATCTTGCCTTCCTTGTGAGCTTCCCTGAAGTATCTTATTGGTCACTGTTGAAGATGATTGAGGATCTAGATTAGCCTTGCTTTCATTCAACAAGGTAATTCCTGTATAGTTATGACTTCCAAAATGGGTCTACTAATCCTGTTTTCAGAGAGGAAAAGGATCATCATTTGGTGGAGGTTATTTATATACAGTTAATAATGTATGTAAGCATTCATATTCCTATGGTCTTGTAGTTCCCAAGTTAGGAAACAGAGTTTACTGTTTGCATATAGTAATGGAGTAAAGACTCCTTAGTTTGAGTCCAACTTTGGTTACAAATTACAAGCAGGAACGTTAAACACTTGACTAAGTGTTTGACATTTTTCAAATGCTTGAACTTGTTCTCAATTGTATAGCAAATTATATGAGCAAGTGTGTTCCAATTTTACTCTCCTATCTCCATCCCTCCTATCCACCAGCTGCCCCACCCCTCCAAGAAAAAAAAAGACGATCAGTTAGAAAATGAGATGTTTTCCTTGGTTTTCTCAAGGCAGTTGGGTAGTAGTTGTGGGATCACCGAAGTGGGACTTCAGGAGAGAGGAAGACAGAAGGAGAAAGTGAGAAAGTGAATGAGGGACTCAGAAATGGGGTGGTGGTGGTCAAGCTGAGATCAAGAACATCTGGGTGAAGGAAGGGAATGAGGGAAGGAGGAGAATGGAGAAGAGGAGAAAGAGATGGGCCTACATTGCTTAGTCCTGAAGCATGACCATTGTCAATAGTCATGATGATGGAGGGGACAATCCTGGAGTGAAGATGAATCTGACTGAACATAGAGTATTAGGTTACAATGAGGTTCTGATATAATTAAAATTTCATGCCTTTTTCTCCCAGTGGCAAGAACAAGATTTTCTAGGTATTTGAGCTACTCTGATGGGGATGCTAAAAAGGCGGGAAACGACATTATCCTGTTTATTAAATGCTTTACCAGTTTACCAGGCAGTTATGTATTGTAAGAGGTACTCTTTGAGGAGAATGGAAGGACAAGTTATTGTCCCACAGGCACTGGTCATTTAGTTTGGCTTGAGTGTAGGGAGAATCACAAGACAAGCCTTTGATCAAGGGGTGTGACACTTTCTCATGGTAATCTGGATGTCTCATCATAAAACAACATTTTATTGCCCTTTTCCTATCATGGTTTTCTGGTTTAATCCAAGATGGGTCTCTGCCTCTGCCTTTAGCTCTATAGGGCCTAGGAAAGCAGAGTGCTTTGGTAAATAATACATTCCAAGGACATACAATAATGCCTTTACCCAGGCTTAGATTAAGCTGTAGACTGATAATAATAATAATATCATTATATATAATAATATATAATAATAATAAAGCCTTGCTTTATTATTATTATATATTATATAATTATATGAATTATTATGTATTATGTGAAAGTTATGTTGTATGTGTAAAGTGCCTTCAAGTCGCAGCTGACTTATGGCGACCCCTTTTGGGGTTTTCATGGCAAGAGACTAACAGAGGTAGTTTGCCAGTGCCTTCCTCTGCACAGCAACCCTGGTATTCCTTGGTGGTCTCCCATCCAAATTAGCTAACCCTGCTTAGCTTCTGAGATCTGATGAGATCAGGCTAGCCTGGGCCATCCAGGTCAGGGTGAAAATTATGTTACCCTTACTTTATTAATTTATTTTAAACACAAATTTAACTGAAAAAAGAAACCAACTTGGTAGAAAAAATAGTTAAACTTAATGCATATGTTGCAATTTGGAATAGAATGTCTGGGTCTACAGGCTAAGTTCTTCATTTTACTGAATAAAGGGTAATGATTTGATAAAGAGTAATGAGATCTATTAAAAATCCCTGTAGACAAAGCTTCTGATAAGCTATTTAATTAGGGTACCCTCCCATTCATTAGGTCAACATGTTCCCTTCCTGCAGTTGGCATTGATGGACCAGTGCAGTGAGATTTTAGGAGTTTGCAGTGTTATTTAGATGAGCTCTTGCTTATGGTCATTCAGTATCTTGCTATGCTGTAGCTAGCAAATGCCATGTCTGCAACTGTGTTTGGAAATGATGTCACCGGAGTCTGTGCAGCATCAGTGTAACGCACGGTACCATTGCAAGGGCCAATGGCAGTGATCACTTCAGAGTGGAGGATTTTCTTTGAACGAATTCAACAGGCGTTGGGCTCCCCAGCCAATGTAGTCACCAATTCCAAGGGGTTGGATCACAAGGATACATGGATAGAGAGCCAGCATGATCACAAGGATACATGGCTAAGAGCAGTGGTTTGAAGCGGTGGATTCTGATCTGGAGAAGCGGGTTTGATTCCCCACTCCTCCACCTGAGCGGCGGAGGCTAATCTAGTGAACTGGATTTGTTTCCCCACACCTACACATGAAGCCAGCTGGGTGACCTTGGGCTAGTCACACTCTCTCAGCCCCACCCACCTCACAGGGTGTCTGTTGTGGGGAAGGGAAGGGAAGGGAATTGTAAGCCGGTTTGATTCTGCCTTAAGTGGTAGAGAAAGTCGGCATATGAAAACCAATTCTTCTTCTTCTTCTTCTTCTTCTTCCTCTTCCTCTTTTTCTTCCATTAGCAAAGATGCTTTCATTGTATAGAAGGAAGCTTCTCCAACGCTTGAAAGAGGTAGTGAGGAAAAAGTAGATGTGCAAACCATTAGAAAATTCATGAACATCCCAGTGGAATATAACTCAAGGCATCAAGGCATTTTGAAGAACACTTAATTTATTTCAAGAAGGAAGGATCTTAAATAGAATCTGTTGCAGCTCGTACTACTTTGTAAACTGAGAACACAAGCAATATACCAGCCCTGTTGCTAGGGCTGTTTTTTGGCCAGTCAACCTTTGGTGACAGGAAAAGGTTTTGCAAAAAAATAAAAAATAAAGTAAATTTCAGGTTGGTATGGTAACATTTACAATGCTTCTCTATGGAGTAGGGGGGCAACCCCTTCTGGACCCCATAAAATCGAACCCCCTGACCCAATCGTCACCAACTTTGGGGTTCATGAAAGGAAAGTCTCTTGATGCTACCCTGAAAATTTGGGAACTCTGCCTCCAAAAATGCCCCCATAGGAGCTTTGGAAAAAAAATCCCCATAGGGAAAAGCCTGGGGAAAGCGAGAAAGCCGAATACCTATTCAGCTGATTAGGTGATTGGCTATCCAGCTTCTTCCCAGGTTTTGGTATTCGGTAAAACCAAAACCTGAATATTGCCAAAACAGCTAATTTTGGCTTTATTTTCTATTCAGGTTTATCGATATGCATAACCCTAGTCAGGAGACTTCCAATAACATCCCCAGCTATTAACTGGGCGTGATTTGTACTGATTAAGCCCTAGCGAAGGGGTAGGCAGAATTAGTGCAGGATAGACCAGCAAGAAACTTGTGGTATCTGTGGAAGGGAGAGCTGGCCAAACAAGACATTAAGAGGCTGACTAACCCAAATGCCTGGGGAGGAAACATGATTATACAAACCCACACACTGTCAAGTCTATTAGAATGGTGTTGCTGAACATAATCTCTTGGCACATTCTTGGTATGCAGGACAGGCAAGGAAAAGCAGGGTTTGGTTATGGTACCCATCTGAGCTTTGTGCCCAGATGGGCAAACCCATTAAAAACTGCTTAGGGTGACTGCAGTAATATATTAAATTTTAAACATCAAGGGGAACCCATATAAGCTGCCTTATACTGAATCAGACCCTTGGTCCATCAGAGTCAGTATTGTCTACTCAGATGGGCAGTGGCTATCCAGGGTCTCAGGCAGAGGTCTTTCACATCACCTACTTGCCTAGTCCCTTTTAATTGGAGATGCTGGGGATTGAACCTGGGACCTTCTGCATGAAAAGCAGATGCTTTTCGAGTAACCAAGCTCAAATAATGGCACATAAGAGAAGTTTATGCATAACATACCCATGAAGTTTGTTGTGCTGAAATACAAAAGAAATACTGAAATATGCAAACTAGTCTATCCCATTTATTATTACATTTAATGAAAATATAGTAAAGTACAGTATTATCACCCTTTATATGGATGCTTAAACATGTAACTCTGTTTTAACTTGTCTAAAATTAAATTGAAAGTAGTGTAGACATCTCAGTGTAGCCTTTGGTGAATGCTGGAAAAGGCATAGATGGTCTTTATAAGATAATAAATTTTCAGTTGGTTCACGTTGAAATGATTTGACAAGGACAGCATGTTTGTCCCTGGTTAGAAAGATTGGAACCTGAGTATAGAAGCCTAAATTGATTTGGTTTCAAACTCCCCTTATCTTAAAATGTTTAGAAATAGGAAAGGTTTTTTTTATGATTTATTGCTTCAAAGTCATAAAGTCTCCTTCTGACAAAATGAAGTTGCAAGACTGGTCTGTTAACCCTATGTTCTTCCTAGTGGCTGTAAAACGTCCCCCCTACTCTGATTGGTGCATGTGTATTAGAACTCAATGAAAGACATTTTTTGCCTGTAGGCCTGACTTAGGGTTGCCAGCTCTGGGTTGGGAAATACCTGGAGATTTTGGGGGCGGAGCCTGAGGAGGGGAGGGTTTGGAGTGGGGAGGGACTTGGAGGGGGAAAGACACTCAGGAACCTAAAAAGGACTTGGAGTAGACAAGTATCCAAGGATGTAGCCTACAGAAGAACTAAGGTGTTGTAGAAAGCAGGGGGAAAGACACCCGCAACCTAAAGAAGAACTTGGAGGAGACAAGTATCTGAGGATGTAGCCTACAGAAGGACAATGGTGTTGTAGAAAGCAGAGGGAGAGTATAAAGAGGTGGCTGTGGAAACATCTCAAGCAGGTTGTAAGAACTTGCCTTTCCACTTCCTCAATACCTTTTTCTATGTGCAGTAAAAGTTGGTTTACATATTTTGCTTCTTGACTGGTTTAATATGAGTGACATATTTTCTCTGATGCAGGCTCTTTTTCACATTGCAGATGGCTATTTCATGCAGATGTCCCTCTCTCCCACCATATTTATTTACCCGGAGAAATTTACCATGATAAAACTGTGAATTAAGCTGAAGGATAAGATCCCCCACCCCCAATAGAGATACAGGAAAGAAAAAAGAGCACCCACCATTACAAATGATCTCCAGCCGATAGAGATCAGTTCACCTGGAGAAAATGGCCACTTTGGCAATTGGACTCTATGGTATTGAAGTCCCTCCCCTCCCCAAACCCTGACCTCCTCAGGCTCCGCCCCCAAAACCTCCCACCAGTGGCAAAGGGGGACCTGGCAACCCTAACCATCATGTTAATTTGGCTTATCATGCTGAAGAATATTACATGCTATTTTACTCAGACATTGTATCCATCGATCAAACAAAATACCTCAACAGCATCATTCAAATTTGAGAAGAAAAATTATAATCAATTATACAAAGTTCCAAATTTCTTTTTAAAGGGTTGGGCCTAGACTACCATTTCCACTGATGAAAGGCACTTCTGTGAGTGGAAGAAAGTGGAACAGAATGTTTCCCACCCACTGCAACCGGATGGGGGATAAGGGACCCTCAGAAATAGCATGAGAGGCAAATCGAGGGACTGCAACAGGAAGCAGCAATTGGTAGAAATTACACCATCCCTTCAATTAGTGGAAAATTTAGTCTGGTTAGAGCCATCATTTTTTACAAAAATTGCCCTACCTATATTTGCCCAACTGCCCACTTTTCCAAGATGTCAGACCTGTTCCTCTTATGTTCCATCACTTCCATTGCCTTGCCTGAAGTCTTCCAACATTGACTTAATGCAGGTTCAAGCTGAATGTCTGACTTTAATGTATCACAATAGTCACATGTGGCGTTTTCTGAACTGCAGGTAGTTTTGCATGCCATGCAAATGGCAATGTTTAAACTCAACGGAATGGGTTAAGGGCAGACTGTCAAGACTTAATTTAGGATTTTGTTAGCTGGTGTCACGGACATGACGTTACTTAAAAATAATTGTGTATGTGTGTGTGCTTGTGCGCAGCGCATGTGTGCATGCGCATTGACATGCTAATTTAATACATTACATTCATTGAAAGCAGAGCTAAGTACTGTATTTAACTAGACAGATAACACCAAGTCAGTCACTTAAAAGCAGCATCTGGTTAATATAATATGGTCCCATAATTCATTTTTAACTTTCCCTAATTGCCTCAGTCATTTCATTATTACAAATATTAGGTATCTGAAGAAAGGAACAGTAATTCTTTTGACGAGACTGAGGATTCCAGCATGGGTGCAGACATGCTAATCTAATTATAAAGGTAGTGAAGCTGAACGGCTGCATTTTCTCATACTTAGCATTCACAAGTCAGGTCCCAGCAGATGTGCTGTGAAATTAATTTCCTCTGGTGTAACCAGAAACTCTCTGTTATGCAATTTCCATTTCACAGATGATAACCTATTATCACTTTATTCAAGGAAAATGTGTTAATAGCCACGAGGAAAATTGAATTATTCATATTTGCTCATTTCTATGCTGAAGCGCGCTCTTCTCTTTTCATGCATTGGGAGAAGGCTAATGTAAACATGACCAGATCTTTGTAAATTGGCTTGTAGAAGAGGCTGTTAGCATACTGCCTGGGGACTGATCCGGGATTGGGATAATGGCTGATATCTGTGAAGTACAGCATGTGGAAGGCAGGCTGTTACCAGGTGGTAATGTGAGCTAATGGGAGCCAGGTCAAAAACGTCAGCTGTTAATTCAGAACTTTAACAACACTGTAATATGGTACCCTCGGAAAGCCAAGCAGTGTGTAACAAGTGGTTACAGCTTGCAAGGTGTGAAGTTCTTGGGTGGTGCAGGCCGTCACAAGAAGAAGTCAAGCTTGGCTGGAAGTGATAGATAGTCGCCCGGGCGTATTTGAGCACTGAGATACTGCCGGCTGCGTCAGTCAACAGGCATTACTGCGCGCCTCTGTTGGATTGTGAGACAGAAGGTGGGCACCCAGTTCACATCTAGCCACAAACACAAGTCCAACAGTCAATTATCCAGGAATTAATCATTCCCAGAACATTACTGCTATAGCGGAATGGAAATTCTCTCCCAACTCCCAACTGTATTTGTATACCATTTACAATGGATGTTTGGAAAGCAATTTGCAGGATAAATGCACATATCAAAAGATGAAATAATAAAACATGTAAAAATCCAGAAATCGAGCCATTTCATAGCACAAAAAGAAGGCAAAATAAAACATCTGATATCGGTCTGATCCTAATACCAGACTTTTTGAGCTGGCATGCAGGCATTGCTCACAGGCTCTCAGCACACAGCACGCCAATTTGCTTTCTCATGGTTCAATGTACACAAAATTATTAAAAATATTATTTAAAATTACATTCTGGCTCTGCATATATATATAAAACATGTATAACACATAAATGAATTTCATGTTTAGAGAGCCAGTGTGGTATAGTGGTTAAGAGAGGTGGTTTGGAGAGGTGGACTCTGATCTGGAGAACTGGGTTTGATTCCCCACTTCTCCACATGGGCGGCAGAGGCTAATCTGGCGAACTGGTTTTTTCCCCCCACTGCTACACATGAAGCCAGCTGGGTGAATTTGGCCTAGTCACAGCTCTCTCAGCCCCACATACCTCACAGGGTGTCTGTTGTGGGGAGAAGGGGTGATTGTAAGCCGGTTTGATTCTTTAAGTGGAAGAGAAAGTCGGCATATAAAAACCAACTCTTCTTCTTCTTCTTCTTCTTCTTCTTCTTCTTCTTCTTCTTCTTCTTCTTCTTCTTCTTCTTCTTCTTCTTCTTCTTCTTCTTCTTCTTCTTCTGACTTGGGTCCCAGCCGAAGATATCTTATTATGTAAATGCAAAAATTCCAAAATATTCCAAAATACAGAACGATTCGAAATACAAATCACTTCTGGTTAGGGTTGCCAACCTCCAGGTAATAGCAACTGATCTCCAGCCGATAGAGATTAGTTCAGCTGGAGAAAATGGCCGCTTTGGCAATTAGACTCTATGGCATTTAAGCCCCTCCCTTCCCAAACCCCCCTCCTCAGGCTCCACCCAAAAAATCTCCCGCCGATAGCAAAGAGGGACCTGGCAACCTTACTTCTGGTCCCAAGCTTCTGGCTAGAGCTTGTATCCCGTACGGGAACGTTGTATTGCAGACGTGTCTTGAGCAACTGTATGAATGTAATATCCATGTGCTGGAATTTTTGAATGAAAAGGATATGGTTGCTATTTGTACCCTGTGAAGGGAATGAATTTTCTGCATTTAGCTGAAAACAACTGGAGCTATACGAGCTGAAATTGAATTGTAACTAATTTGAAATGGATGACTAATCGGGACTGATGAAGATCTGAAAGAATTGAAACGATCGTATCCCTGCTCATCTTTCTGCATCTGAAGACTTCTGTTTTAAAGTTATTGTGACTGTATATTCTATACATTGTATATTTTTGCTTAACAATTGGCTTGTTGCTATTTGTTATTTTCAATACACTTGTTGCCTTATACATTTGGTATGCTATCATCTGTACCAGTTTACTAACCTCCAGGTAATAGCAGAAGATCTTCTGCTATTACAACTGATCCCCAGCCGATAGAGATTAGTTGGGAAGGGAGAAAATGTTCGCTTTGGCAATTAGACTCTATGGCATTTAAGTCCCTCCCTTCCCAACCCCCCCCCCAGGCTCCACCCCAAAAATCTCCTGCTGATAGCAAAGAGGGACCTGGCAACCCTACTTCTGGTCCCAAACAGTCTGGATAAAGGATACTCACAGCACATTCCTGAGATGCGCTGGTGGCCCTCACCAAAGGCCTTTGGAGACCAGCAAAGGCCCATGCTGGGGCAAGGGCCCACAGTGCCGGCGTGCAGGGCCAGATGCCGGTTTCTGGCTGCTGACGCAGCAGCGCCGGGCCCGAACACTGATGGAGCCCTATAGGATTGCATGGATTTTTTGCGCCGGGTAGAGGTTGCATCGGGCCGAAACCTCCTTAGGAGGCAGCGCCGCTGCGTTGTCTCCTAAGCCCTGCACAGGCATTCCCGTCAGGAATGCGCTGTCAACCTGTATACCCTTATCTCCATAGACACATGGAGCTTGAAAAATATTTTTACTTGTTCCAGAAGGAGTGAAGTGGACATACCAGCCTCCAAGGCAAGGGCATTCTGTTGCATTAATCCGCAAAGGAAAAGGAGCGCTTCCTTGTGGATGTCAAAGTTTTATTCAGATGGAAGTGAGCTGGCCTTCTTGCCATTGTGTGTCTGTACACACACACACATTGAGGGTTAAAACCCACCAAAATAATAGAAACAGTGCAGTAACTCCAGCTGTTGCAACCACAAAAGTATTACCAGTTGTAATCTGGGTTTCTGTCAGTAAAAGGCAGAAAAAGGAGGCAGGGCTAGGGTTGCCAGCTCAAGGTTGGGAAATACCTGGAGATTTTGGGGGTGGAGCCTGAGGAGGGCGGGATTTGGGGAGGGGAGGGATTTCAGTGGATTATAATGCAATAGAGTCCACCTTCCAAAGCAGCAGAGAAAGGATCTCTGTCACCTGGAGATCAGTTGTAATAGTGGGAATTAAAGACAGCTGAATAGATACCCCAGCTGAAGTAATATTTATAAATACATAAACATGCACCACAAAACTTTGGGGATTTTTAAAAATTTGGTGTTGGTACTCATTCGACGTCTTCCTTTATACATGGAGTATTTTTTCACTTCACACACACTTTCCCTCACAATCTCTAGCCCTGTTCAGTAATACACATGCATACAATTTGGTATATGTAAAAGGGAACATGTAGAAGGAAGCATGGAGCATATGTACCTAGCCAGTGATCCCCTTGGCACAATGGTGCCTGCCAGTGGGTTTCCTGGACGCCTTCTGCTTCTTCCCTAAAGCATCTCTTCCCCAGAGCAAATAGCCACTTTTGGCTTCTGCCCACCTCATTGGAGCCCCAATGTTTTGTGATTGGCCCCAGTCATTTTGTGGTGATCGCCGCTCCCCATTTTCAAAGTCCCCACAGGCTTACCAAGATTGGGGACAGCCTCTACACGTGAACAACCTGGGCAGAGCCAGCTGGCACAATGTGACTCCCTATTGGGCACAGAATGCATAACCCCTTTGAAGAGGGTTATGACACACACGTCTCTCACTTCTTCATGTACACACTCTTCCCCTTTTCAGCTTACAATCCTCCTTGGCAGCTGAGATATGGGGCCAGCAAGGAAGCCTGGACTGTACAGATGTGATATCTCCTGCCAATCAAAGCTAAGAACCAAAGGCTTCCAGGTCTCCTCCATCAGCTAAAAATGTGGATTGCTCCATGGAAAGTAATGCCCTGATGTCAGAATCTCATTTTACTTATCATTTTGTACCCTGCGCTGGCTAGTACTTGAATGGGAGACCGCCAAGGAAGTCCTATGCAAAGGCAGGCAATGGCAAGCTACCTCTGAACGTGTCTTGCCTTGAAAACCCCATAAGGGGTCATCATAAGTCAACTGCAACTTGATGGCACTTTCCACCCCCACCACCATCTGGTAGTTCACTAAGCACAAAACAGGGCACAGAGATAAGGGGCAGGGACAGACTTCAAATGTAGGGTTGCCAGGTCCCTCTTCAGCACCAGTGGGAGGTTTTTGGAGCAGAGACTGAGGAGGATGGGGTTTGGGGAGGGGAGGGACTTCAATGCCATAGAGTCCAATTGCCAAAGTGGCCATTTCCTCCAGGTGAACTGATCTCTATAGGCTGGAGATCAGTTGTAATAGCAGGAGATCTCCCTCTAGTACCTGGAGTTTGGCAACCCTATTCAAATGTAATAATGCTAACTTATTGAGGTGCTCTCAGTTCTTTATCAAGGAAGATATGGATCGAAAGCAAAACAACAACAGCAACACAACTCTAAAATAGAGAAAAGGGGCATGGTAATAGTTATTATCCCTTTGTGTCTTTTTAAACATTTATATGCCACTGCTTCGGAGCCCTGTCTAAGGTAGTTCACAAGTGAAAACAATATAGCAAAGCAACTAAATATTAAAAACAAGCTATTAAAAACTAGAAGTGGACATAAAAACAACATAAAACAACCACTGAACTGCATAAAAGGTATCGATAAAACAGTTCTTAGGTTAGAAGCAGACCAAAAGGTGGATTAAAACTATATTAAATGTCTTCATTAAAAGCCTGGGCAAAAATAATTTCACCCATAAGACAAGCCTCAAGGGAGGGCATCCCAATGATGTGGTGCTACCACTAAAAATGCCCTGTCACTAGCTGCCACCTGCCTCACCTTTGCAAGCAGGACTTGAGAGAAGGGTTTCCAGCTCCAGGTTAGGAAATACCTGGAGATTTTGGGGGTGGAGCCTGAGGAGGGCGGGGTTTGGGGAGGGGAGAGACTTCAATGCCATAGAGTCCAATTGTCAGAGTGTCCATTTTCTCCAGGTGAACTGATCTCCATCGGCTGGAGATCAGTTGTAATAGGAGGAGAGCTCCTGTTAGTACCTGGAGGTTGCCGACCCGACTTGAGAGTCATATTGGACAGTGTGAGAGTCAGAGTGCTGGATTAGGACCAAGAAAATCTGGGTTCACCTCCCCATTCTGCCCCGAGTGATCTTAGGCCAGTCATACATTCTCGATCTCCGATTCATGTACTCACAGGTCTGCTGTGACAATAAAATGGGGAAGGGAGAGGAGACCCATGTTTAGCCACCCAGAACTCCTGGGAGGAAGGGAAGGGTTTTTAAAAAGTAAAGCAGATCAGTATCACTTAGTGCACTGTTTCCTCCTAAGCATTTCTTATTGCATCAGGCGCTGTGACCTTGGGGCAATTGTCCCACTTTTAAGATTTTTCTTTTCAATTTTCAGGGTACCCCCCCCCCTGAATAGCAATCGTATTTCCATGGAGACATCAACCCTCTGCAAGGGGAACTAGTATGAATCCAAATTGCCCATCTGTACACAGAATCTGGTCCGCAATTTCTGTTGATAATGGTGCCCATCATTACAATCGAAGTAACAATGCGAACCTAATCCCCGCACTCCAATGGAAATGGTCTTTTCTCCTGTAAAACAAGTGTTAGTGTAAACGAAAGACATTCTCTCTTTCTCTGCTCCTGTGCTGTGAGCCACCGGGAAGGTCAGGAAGCTCATTTTCCTCCAGTCGTCGCCAATAAAAGTGATACAAGGGTGGCATACCTAAATAAACATCCACAATAATTTTTGCATAGATGTAAAGAGACACCGAAATTGAGATGCAATTATTTGGCATTTATTGAGGAAGGAGATGGCTTATTTGGCGTGTCAAGCACTGCCTCCCTTGAGAGACGGGGGAAGCAGTCCCCTCGGTGTCTAAACTTTTTACAATGTATCTACATGTCCATAGCATTAAACAGGTAATCCCGACTACTATCGTGTGTGCAATTTGTACTGAATTTAAAGCCATTTCAGAGAAACCCTTGTGGGACACTTTAGGCCACAGTTACAGCAAATGAAGATTCAAAATTAGGAAACAACAAAAAAAAAGCATTTCATTTAATGAGGGGAATTAACTGCACTCTACTGTAGGCAAGAGTAGTTTTGTATGCTTGGAATAAGAAGACAATTGAACCTGAAAATCGAATTTGATAAGGTTTGGGCTGCCTGGCTTTATCAAATCAGGAAAATGAAGCTACCGGTATTTTTTTCCTTAGGATCTGTGGTAGTACTAAACTATTGTGAGCATATTTTTTGCACTGGTAGTGATATTCCTAGGATAGCATTTGCTCTTGATAGTGTTGTACACCTATGTCACAATTCTGTCACATGCGAGACACCCCATCTAAAGCTTTGCATTATCCCATTGGCTAATAACATCATGTGATGTTTTGAAATACCGCACTGGGGTAGCTATTATGCATAACCCTTCCTGAGCATTCATGTGCTTAATACAGCAAATCTTAGAATCGGGCATTTATAGTAGCTGTCGTATGTCAGCCTTAAATAAACAAGGCTAGTATTCCTCAGACACACGGGCAGACCGTCTGCAAAGGTCAAAGATGGATTCTTGATCTATTACCAATACTACAAGCTGAAATTATTTTCATATCAATTTCCCCACTCAATTCAATCAATTATCTAAATCTCCTGTACTCGCTTCAGTAAGGAAGATGTCCACATTCCAAGTCAAGATGGAAACCGCAGAATTAGAGAAAGACATAAAATAACGATCTCAAAACTGGAATTCCAGAACTGGAAGCTATATCAAGGAATTTGAAGGGGAAAGCGGTGTTTTTTTCCTCCTTTTTAGTTCTATAACAGATAGTTGAAATTGTTTGTTCAGGGACAGTACATGTACAAATAAATGGTTACTTGGAACTACATAAAAGGCCCATGGTTTATGTTCTCCGTATAGACCGAGAGCAGGGCATTGAAGCTCCATGTGTGCACGATGCACAGCAACAGTGAGGGCCACCCCATCAAAGGCTGTTACTCTTGAGTAGCAGGTACTGTCAGGAGCCCCCAACACACACACAGACCGAACAGTTTCACATCTCACTGGGGCAAGTTCAAGGGTATTCCAAAAGCCAGGTCCAAAGATTCAAGCCGAGGTCCAGATAAGGCAAACAGTTCGGAGAAAGGTCAGGAGTGGATAACTGTGTTGCGTCCACACAGCTGTGCCCTTTCCAGCTGCTTATAAACAGGACGCCACTCAGGCAGCCACCTGCCAGCCACCTCAGACCTGCTCCTGCAAACACTCATCCCCGCTGTCAGTGCTGGGTCGGTACCGAGCTGCTAGGCGAGCACTTCGTCTCTTTTCCTGTAAGGCCCTACGTGCTTGCCTCGTCCGCTGTTCCTGAGGCTCTGGTGACAAGGGGGGGGGTGGCTTTCTGCAGCTGGCTCAGAGCTGGAGGGCTGAGGGGCTGCTGTGCAAGTTCCTGGCTGCAGGTCTGGGTCTGGCCCTGCAGGGGCTGCTTCAGGCTGGGGATCGAAGCCAGGGCTGCCGGCTGACTCTTCATCAGAGGAGTCCTCAGTGTCCCCTGGACCCGGCTGGACCATGACAGGTACAGACAGAAGGGATGAGCAAGCAACTGCCACCTATTTCTTCTTCCCCATATAAATCCTGCTTGCCAGGAGCTCAGTTTTCCAGCCTCTGTTCCTCACCTAGAGGCAAAAGTCAGTCTCTGGCCCCACTGTTCATAGCACTTTCTCCGTGCATATGTGCAGGACTTGGATGCAGCTAGACTCTATGGGAGGAGAGAAGAGCTTTGGTTTCAGGTTCTGGGCATCTGAACTGTTGTGTTCCCTGCATTACTATTTCTAGGGTTGACAGCTTTGGGTTGGGAAATACCTGGAAATTTTTGGGGCAGAGCCTGAGGAGGGCAGGGTTTGGGCAGGGGAGGGACTTCAATGCTGTAGTGTCCAATTGTCCAAGTGGCCATTGTCTTCAGGTGAACTGATCTCTATCGGCTGGAGATCAGTTGTAATAGCAGGAGATCTCCAGCTAGTACTTGGAGGTTGGCAACCCTAATTATTTCACATCCTAAGGCCACAATTTTCATATGCAGAGGTATATAAATATTGTCCCCTTACGATGTAAAATAGTCTCATTAAAAGTCTTTTTACGGTTTGACCCCATGAAACTTTTGTGTTGAAGATTATGTACCATATGTCTGTACAATATATTCTCCATTTCTATTAGTACAAAATACCAATGCACACATGCTCCTTTCTGCTTGATATATTTGGTTGGATCCAGAGGATATCCATTGATGTAAGGGGATATCCTCTGGTGGATAAAAGCACCACCATTAGGATCCAACTCGCTGATTCACAAGTCTCTGCATTTATTTCCAGAGCTTGGAAGAATAACTTGGGGGAGGGCATTCCCTTCCTTGTGTGAATGGAACTTGATGGGATGATAAATTTGTGGCTTCTAGAAAATCAAGACTGAGCTCGTTGTTTTCCTTTCCTTACCTTATAAGATAATGGTAAGCTCTGAGGGGCATTGAAAACCTCTGCCACGAAACACAATTTCAGGTGACTTCCATGTCATAATGAGTAAATCCGCCCTCAAAAGCCAATGTTCTTGTGTCTCCAATAATTACTGCTGAGAAGCACTCAACTGAGAATGCTAAGTTTGTCTTGTGGAAAGATCTCTCCAATGACTGAAGTCTAGAATGCTCAGGTTGTGAGATGGAAAATGAATAGTTGGCCACACTTCAGACATAGCTTCACATAATATTGCTTTATGTCATGAAATTGTTTCCTATTTCTGAAAGTGTGGATTCTGTGAGTGAAAGTAGCTTTCCATCTACAGCACCATGCAGTGAAAAATTTATGGAATGGGAACAGTTCATTATGCTTGCATATCTTCAACTGTGAAATTTGACAAAGCATTATAATATATCAATTCTCAGTCTGCTAGACAACAATATATGGTGAATAAGGATACATGTAAATGCTGTTTCAGGGATTATTTTTAGTTCACATAATTTTCAGGAAGTAGCCATAAAAGCGCCACCCATGTGAATGACCAGTGTGGATAAATAGATGGTATAATTGGAAAACATCTTTGCCACAATCCTAAGGCTTTGGAACAGGCTCCATTTGGAAACCTGATTTGGCCATTCATTGCTGGCTTTCTAGAAGTCTGTAAAGATCATTTTCTTCTGGAGGGCATTTGAAGGAAGATAACCACCTTCCCCTCTCCTTCCTATCCCTTGTGAATTGATTCTACCAGGCTTCTCATTTGTCATTTCATCAGCTTGGGTTTTTAGTACTGCGTAATTTCTTAAATGTAACAAGGAATTATTATATTTGCTCTTTGAAGATGTATGTTTTGGTGGAATAACTATTGCTGTCGTTATTTCTCTCAATACTGATAGTTTTATCATTGTTCTACGATTAGTCTTTAATTTTTGAAAATTTTAGTCTCTATGTTGTTGGCCTCTCTGAGCAGTTTTGTAGATGAGCACGATGTTATATAAATATACAAACAGTATACAATTCCACATTTAATTGAGGGAAGATTATTTACTGAAAGAAAAAAAAGGCAGAATTTTATGTGGTTTTCATTCATACTCAGATGCAGCACTTCTGACAATATTAATGGGGTAAATGCGGTTTTAATTTAATGTGGGAATAACTGAAACATTTTAAAGCTTGGTGCTCATGAAAAGATGCTTCTCATGTGAGCCTGGGAAATAACAAATACTTCATGCATTGATAGTAGATGAGGTACGGCTCCTTGAAATTTTCATACTTTGGGAGAACTAAATAATCTGGCATTTGGTTAGAATCCCAAATCTGAGAAAATGTCTCTTTGGTCTGCATCTGTGTGAAAGGGGGTGATGTCATCCTTCATCTGTGACATATGTGGAGCAAAATGCACAGGTTTACCACAGATGCTCTATATATTAACATTATACATTTTTAATGTTTTAGTGAGATTAAAGTTATAATTTCATTAACTATTCACTCCTAGCCAGTGCTCCAGAGGCAGCAACAGCTATACTATACAGCCCTTTTTAGATGCTACTGTATCTTTCGCTCAAGCAATCTTTTTATGGTCACTAGATGGCACTCTCTCCTCCAATATACAGCCATCAGTATCTGCATCGAGAATTAATATGATTTTGAATAATGCTGTATTAAATGTATGTAGTTTGGACAAAGTGAAAACTGCCCATCAGAGTTGAAGTGTATCATTTTCTTTCAAGTATGGAGAACTGTGTGCCCTGAACTTGGTATTTTTTCATTAGTTCATCTACTGTTTTGTTAACCTTCCTGTATATGTACATATATATGCATTTATAAACACACACACATATATACACCTATATACATTTTCATTTATTTGATTTCTGTCATCAGCTAAAGAGCTGGTACATCTAACAATTTTCTATAGTAAAACTATATATTTCTCCATTCCCAAATAAAGGTAGATTAGTTTCCATGCTTTATTCCAAAATGTTTATTTTACAATTTTAAATTTGTATTTCTACATAGTTGATCTTTTTGGTTTTGATGTGAAATGAACTGATTGAACTCTCTCTCTCTCTTTATACACACACACACACACATATACACACAGAGAGAGAGAGAAATAAATAGATAGATAGATAGATAGATAGATAGATATAGATATAGTTTAATTCCTCACTCTTTAGATTACACAACAATAATCTGTAACAGATTAACAAAAACCTTAAAAAATTTAGTTGTTATCTTCATAAACTTTAGCTACATAGTACTGTGTGCTATCTGAATTAATTTGCATCTTTGTATGGTTTTTCCCATTATAAATATGTACTTCTTGTATGGGTTAAAAGCAACAAATCACACATTTCTTTGTTTGGTTTGAAAGATGGAGCAATTTTTAGTGTTGGTCTTATCAATACAGGGTTTACTTCATAGGAAATTAACATCATTATTAGAAGTCTACCGAATTAACAGAATTTCGGTGTGTCTCATATTTTTCCATGTAATGGCTGCAGGATTTTCTTAGCACCATGTCAATACCACATCAATATCATAATTAGAAATTTAGCAATCAAACAGATAGGTTTACAATGTATGCTTATCATGATTAGTTAAGCAGGAACTGCATATTTCTCTTAACAGCATGCCAATATCATCATTAGGAAAAAAATCAGCAATCAAAGATGCTTGGGGCTTATGCATATGTCAAGGGTACACATTTTCATTCAAAAGACAATTTCCTTTGCTTCGTTTCATTTGATCACAGTGAAATCAACATTGTCTTTTTTATTGGGGGGTATCTTTTTATAAGAAACTGCTAGGAATGCTAAACATATGCACCAACTCGGATTCCAAAATAATAACTCTGACAAATCGTTTGCAATATATATATATATATATATATATATATATATATATATATATATATATATATATATATATATATACACACACACATACACACAAATACACACACACACACACACACACACACACACACACACACACATATAGCTATAGCTATAGCTATATATATAGCTATCTATATATCTATATATCTTGTATTTGGAAGTTTTTTTTTCCAAAATACATACCTGAGATTACACACTGTAATTTCTTTTCTTTTTTTGTTGCTTGGGGTAAAGGACCTTACTGATAATTCGACAAGTTTGTGCTGAAATAAAAAATGCATTAAAAGAAAACAGGGACTTGTCATCCAAACAGACAACAATTAGGCATATAGTACTGCATGCATATTTAACTCTAACAATGCTAGCAATATGAGTATTAATAGTAGCCATGATAACTGGGATTGTGTTAGACACTTTAATTCTGTACCATATGCTAGAGAATTAATGGGCTTGCCACTGCTACTGGAAGCTAGCAAGCAATTAACCATTTCCCCACATGCGAACACAGCCTCTATTTTTACACCACATTGCTGCACATTGAGTAGGATACCAGGGACTCCCTTTTTGCCTCTCCCTCACCTTTTACCATTCACGTTTGCGCTATCTCTCAAGACATCTCAATGAAACAAATTGCAAGGTATTCCCGTGGACCGAAATGGCACTATTTCTTCCTGTACTTTCTCCAAACGAAAGTGAACCAGCGCTGGTCCCACCACGTTTGAGTTTGGGTTTTCAAAGTGACCCAACTCCATTTGTTATTGTGTGTGTGTGTGTGTGTGAGAGAGAGAAATAGTGTGAAAGGTGGCAACGGAACCCGTACTGCTTCTAAAACATGCCTATTCAGAGGCAACTTTAGAAAGCACAATTACGTTCATGAAGGGCAGCGTTTGTTTCCAAAGAAACATATGGGGTTGTAAAAATACTGCCTCTTGGCATCCTTGATCATATAGTTAACAGTCTCCATTTACGATGTTCCTGCCAAGGTGGGGCTCTGGGCTGGCTTCAGCGCAGTGAACGGATCTGTGTGTGGGACTAAGATTAGCCCCCTTCAGAGGTTTCTAGTCTTCCCGCCTGTGTGAGGTCTGCACCTGGGTCTTTTCTGTGACATCTTGTACTAGGCGAGGACGAGGGCATTTCGCAGACATTTTACAACTGCTTTGACCTTACGTGACATTTTACCTAGGTTGTTATTATGGATTCAGAGCTCCCCTCCAATCCCCCTTTGCAAAGTTTCTGTTCTAGCATTATGGCTCAGGAAAATGAAATATATGTTTATATATTTTATTTATTTTTTTAAAAAATATTGCCCATGGTGTCAGGATAATCAGATCATCTATAGAAAACAGCATGACCCTTGGGCTCCTCCTGTTTAATCAAATCTTCAAGCTTGAAACATGTGTATATTGACCCTCTGTATATTGGATGACCCTGGGTATATAGGATTGCCAACCTCCAGGTACCAGCTGGAGATCTCCCGCTATTACAACTGATCTCCAGCCGATAGAGATCAGTTCAGCTGGAGAAAATGGCTGCTTTGGCAATTGGACTCTATGGCATTGAAGTCCCTCTCCTCCCCCAAACCCCACCCTCCTTAGGCTCCGCCCCAAAAACCTCCAAGTATTTCCCAACCTGGAGCTGGCAACCCTATGGATGACACACACACTTATGTTATATAATGTGTGAGCACATGTGTGTAATCTTTTTCCTTCACTTAGTTCAGTGCAGTCATAGTAAGTGCATACTCTGTCTCTAGCCAGCACCGGTGCTTCTAAAGAACCAGATCACATGACTAGTCATACTGAAGATTTGGATCTTGTCAATTGCGTTCTCTATGGCTCTACCCCATGTAAAAAAGGTAAAGGTCCCTTGTGCAAGCACCGAGTCATTCCTGACCCATGGGGTGACATCCCATCCCGAAGTTTACTAGGCAGACTTTTGTTTATGGGGTGGTTTGCCAGTGCCTTCCCCAGTCATCTTCCCTTTACCCCCAGCAAGCTGGGTCCTCATTTTACCGACCTCGTAAGGCTGGAAGGCTGAGTCAAACTTGAGCCGGCTACCTGAAACCAACTTCCGTTGGGATCGAATTCAGGTCTTGAGCAGAGCTTTTGACTGCAGTACTTCAGCTTACCTCTCTGTGCCACGGGGCTCTTCTACCCCATGTAGAGGATGTGAATTTTAGGGTTAGGAGGGACAGTAATGCTGGAGGAAAGGGAGAGTCATGTTTTCTATTGGCTAGCTCTGGGAGAACCTGAAACAGATACTGCTGGCAACTGTGCTTCCCAAACTGCCAGGTATTTACACTCAGCTGATGCAATGATAATTTACACAGAAGAGATAGAAGCTGTATCGCTGTATATATTCGTTTTTTTCCTAATGAGTCATTATCCTGGAGATGATGAAGAGATGAGTAGAATATAAGTGTATTAAAAACATAATTGCTTTTCTATTCAAACGGAAGCAGCACAGTGTATACCACAGTGACAAATGTCTAATGAATAGTGGTGGAGGGTTTTGTTCTGTCTCTGTTTATGACAGTGCTTTACCATAACGGCATAGTTAAAATCTTAATTGCTTTTCATCTTTGCAGTTACCTGATCTTTCCCCCATTGGAGAATGCCATTTACAACACACACACACACACACACACATACACACACACACACACACTTCTTTGATTGGTGTGCATGCTACATGGTTGGTGTGCATGATGTGGTTTGTGCACATACCTACCTTTTAATTTAGCAAAGGGGAAAAATACTGTAACATTGTTTATTAAAGCACCATGTTACAAATATGAATTTTTTTTGCTGTGCAACACCCTGATTTATATTTTAAAATAGTCCTTTCCACCCCATTTATGTAGTGATCGCTGTTTGTTCTAGGCAAAAATGTGTACTAATTTCCACTCATTACCAATTGTTTTCAAGTTGCCTAATGCCATAACAATTGTTTTTCATCAATATGATCAGTACAAGTGAAAGAGAGCATGGATTTTACTATCCAGCAATGAATACATTTACATATATGTACATATATTTATGCATTTGCACCATCGATTCATATGTGAATCATACTTCCTCCTTTCATTGTGTTTGAAGCAGTAACGGATACAAAATTTTAACACATCTGGTCCTGGACTTCAGTTGTTCCTTCAATCTTTTAATGATAGGAAATTTAGAATGTGCATTAAAAAAACAGTAGCATCCACAGTGAGAGCTACATATGTTTCTCATGATGATGTCTGGAGAACCATTCCCTTCATTCTGATAACCAGTCTGCCTTTCTCTGCCCATGTTTTTCAGCTGAGGACTTCAGAATGTGCAATAATTACCTTTTGCCAGTCAGCAATAATATTGGGTGCAGAGTCATGGGTGCAGAGTCATTTGGACTTTATATGAAATGAAATGTACGTTTGACTTCATATGAATTGAAACAAGCCAGGCACTTTTTACTGAAGCTGGTAGAAAACCCTGTACCAAGAGCAATATAGCTATTACCACGTACAAACACATGAAACTGCCTTACACTGAATCAGACCATTGGTCCATCAAGATCAGTATTGTCTACTCAGACTGGCAGCAGCTCTCAAGGGTCTCAGGCAGAGGTCTTCCACCTCACCTACAACCTGATCCTTTTAGCGAGACAAGCCAGGGTTTGAACCGGTGGCGTTCTGCATGCAAAGCAGAACCTCTAACACAGAGTCCCAGCCCTTATCCATTTGGTAAGAGGACTAGGTTTGTCTGGTATAAAAGCAGCTATGATGTAAGAACATATATCAATACTCTAGGCTCTAATACAACAAAGTTGGAAATGTTGTTGGAAATGTTACTACAGGGAGAATAAACTGTGTGGCTTATTGTCCCCTATTAAGGTTGTCTTGGAAAAGTCTTCAAAACTTGAGCATTTTTTAAAAGCCAGGCAGCTGTGCAAATCAGCACAGAGCAAAGACTTTTTGCATGCATATCTGACCACAGAAATAGGATGATGGGGGGGGGAGAGGGGAGAGAAGAGTGCAATAGTCCCATTTTATTCAGTGGGTCACACTCTCAGGAAAGTGTTCTTAGGATTGCAGCCACATTTTTATAAGCTTGGTCCCGGCTGACTACTGCTTTCAAGCACCTGACTTTCTCCTTTTATTCTGTTGCTGTTGATTCTCAAGATTCAGTGGTGCGCTATAAAGTCGTGAGGAGGTTAATAAGTTCTGAACAGTGCCCATTTCTAAATATATCAGCCCCTCTGGGAACATTTTAGCAGCCAATCCAGTATCAAGATTTTGTTATATCCACTTTACAGTACAATCTCGATTAACTTCTGCTGGTGACAAGGGAACTAGAACTGAGAAGAGTTTTCTGGCAGTGAAGACAATTGAAAAAAAGAGTTCCTCATAAAACCTACAGTGAGATGTATATTACTTTTAATGGAAACTTTTCATGAGAGCCAGCATGGTGTAGTGGTTAAGAGTGGTGGTTTGGAGCGGTGATCTGGAGAACCAGGTTTGATTCCCCCCTCATCCACATGAGCTGCGGACACTAATCTGGTGAACTGGATTTGTTTTCCCACTCCTACACATGACGCCAGCTGGGTGACCTTGGGCTAGTCACACTCTCTCTGCCCCACCTACCTCACAGGTTGTCTGTTGTGGGGGAGGGGAAGAAAGTTGATTGTAAGCCGGTTTGATTCTCCTTAAGTGGTAGAGAAGGCATATAAACACCAACTCTTCTTCTTCTTCTTTTTCTTCCTCCTCCTCCTATCTCAAAGTGTGGGGAAATGCAGGGGTGAGAGAGGTGACCTCTGATGGTTGGAAATGGCATGCATAATCAACACAAAGACCCAAAGTCATCAGAGGGGTGACAGTGAGTGAAACAGCCATGCATAAAAGACCGAAGAAACAGCTTTAATGACATTTATTATATTCATCTAATTCTGGTAAACTGCCTTGTGTTTTTTAAAATGTAGAAAAGTGGGTTATAAATCTCCTAAATAAATCAATGTAATAAATACAGCAGAAGTCTTTACAGCAGAAGTATAAAACCCAAATGAGTAGGAAAGTCAGATTCTCTAAGATGGTGCCCAGGAGTACTGATCATTCTAAATTTCTCAGCCCTGCTGTTTAGATCTGAAAATCCTCAACATGGTTTCACTTCCTTCTTGTACAATTCAAACCATGTTTTGTTTCCTCACACTGAATCCCTGTAAAATGCATACATTTTTAACATTGTGCATCAATGTATCATCATTATTTATTTTGAATACATTACATATAATTTATATGTAATATATGTAATTCATATTGCATATAATTACATATAATATGCAAACACAGCACAAATTAATGTATAATGTGAACAGGAAGATGCAAAAATTTCGAACCAATGACAAGAAGTTAACGGAATCTAAAAAGAAATGAAATGGGAGAATTCCCTCATCCCTATTTACAAAAAAGAAAAAAAAGAGAGGCAATTCTACTTTAGTTTCATGAACCCTGATTAATCCAAATTCATATGCCACCCATTCATTCCCCCCCCCCTCACTTTCTGGAGGAGAAACATAGTAAAACAGTGAAGGAAAAAGCTTTGGAAGAAGGTTCACTATCAAAACCTACTGCCTGATGCCTGCCTACTTCATCTGTATATTCTGAATTATATTCATACTTTATTCTGAATTAATTAGTCTACAGCAACCATAATCCGTTTATGGGTTGGTGTGGCCACAATCACTAGGAAGATGGATAACTTCTCCACAAATTGATATGCATTAAAAGAGCTGAACAATAAACCCTATCACTGCTTTTCAATCAAGAGGCTTACGTATAACAAACACAGGTTACGAAATATTAAGGTTGAAGTAATACTTTTTAAGCAACAGCAAGTGTACACCCAAATGGGCATATGGAAACAGCAATTAGGATTTTGTGTGTGAAGAGGTCTTTTCCTCAGTCTTTATGATCTCTAATGGAAATGAAGTAATCCATTTGTTTGAAAAATGACCTATTTACTATCAAACAGTTTTACAGTGTTGCCTACACTTAATGGCATTAATAAATTACCATTTGAAAAAAAAGGGAAAGTTACTTTGTTGCACCAACTCTTATTTGTTGGCTAATAATGGTCTCTGTCCCATATGGAAAGGCTGAATAGAGAGCACAACCAGAGTCTTTAACTAGTTGCATGCTGGTCATAAATTGAATCAGGTTTAATATGTAGCTATTCAAATCAGCAAATACTCAACCATCTGGAGCCTTTAGCTGAACGGGGCCCCTTCTCTAGTGCAGACGCAGCATGCCGATTTCAGCAGGCAACTTTCATTGCGGTTGCAGGAGGCAAATAGAGAAACACAATGGGACAGAGAAAAAAAGGAGGGAAAAGTAAAAGAAGAGGTCAGATTAAAATGACTCTGTTTTGGTTTAAGCTCTATGTAAGCTTAAAATATCAGCCCCTCTTAGGTGGATATATGTTACAGAGGTAGTCCAAACATTGGTGAATGTCCAGATTTACATGCGAATGGTGATGACAGATTAATTTTGCGAATGTCCAAAAATCCTTTCCCGGCTTTCTGGGCACACACAAGACAACGACATTTGGGTGACTGTTATCTTTTAGTGAGGTATCTCTGAATTGTTAAAAGAACCTGTCTGCAGCTGAGACAAGCTTTACCCTCAATAGGAGAGCAGCAGGCCCCATATTTAATGGGAGTTTCCACATGAAACAGCATTCTCAGGTGGTTGACAAACATTGTATTTCCATGGATTAGCTGTAGATCCCAATTAATGTTTCGTGTGTGGTCCATTTGATATCAACCCTGTTTTTATGAAGAGTAAAAAGCTGCTGCATAAATCAGCAGGGAAATAACTAGATTTAACCGTCTGCTACATCCAGTCGACCACTGATTAGCTCACTGATTTGTGCAGCAGCTTTTTACTCTTCATAAAAACAGGTATGATATCACATCAACTACTAGAGGGAGCAAAACACAGAACATAAAAAGCAAAAACACTGAAGGAACAGGAACTTCCAGACAAGGAAACAGAAGAGAATGCAGAAAAATCCCAGGAAGCATGTGTCTTCAGCCATCAGGAGACAATAGGTTCGACTTGGATGGTGTGTGCTTCCAAGGAGATGTGGGTCACCCAAGCCCATTAAACTGTGAGGGGGACAACCCCTTCTGATATTGCAGGATTTTAGGAATGTGGAAATTTACTTAAAAGGCTAATTCCATTTTACTCTCGACATTTTTTCTTGGCCCTAACATGTTGGGTCATAATGATAGTTCTCAACACATCGCTTCCTATCTGCATATGCCAGTGATTCACAAGTAGGGCCTCTCTGTCTTTTGACAGAGTAAGGGAGGAAGTGGTGTTTTTTTTTAATTGTTTTTTTGATACCAGATCTCTGCAGGTGTATCACTTTAATAATATATTGAGGGACTCGTTTTCCACTTTGCTGGTGGGGCTTTAAAGTTAGCTGGCTGATCCTGTATAATCTTTCCATAGCTGACTACAATAAATTAGCTGACTTCCTTACTCCCATGATTATTGAATTCTGTATAATGTAATATTTTGATTCTTTCTTGGAAAGACAATTATGGAAAAATAAATATGACAATAATTATATCACAATGCAAAATTCACATGGATTTTATAGGAATGGTTACTGAATTTAATATTAAATTCTTGGGTTGGCCTAGAACAACATAGAGTGTTGGGGTGTTCTTTGCATTCATATCCCCACTTATCCAAGAACTTTAGCGAATTACCTTAAGCATGTAACAGTGCAGCCCTAAAATGTTACATCCTTATAAGCTCTATGAGACTTAGAGGGATGTAATGCCTTTCAGTCTAAAATTGATCTCACAGTACTTTAGCATGGGTAAACTAGGTGGGGCATAAATACCCCTGAGTTTCTTGGGAAAAGGATGGACTAAACCTCTAATAAATGTGCATATGTATTTGCAGTTACAACACAGCATTTTTTTCAAATGCATTCCACCCCATTCTTCAGTATTGGAACAAAAGAAATCATTAGAATTTGCTTGCAGTGGGACTTGCAGCTGATTTCTAAGCATTTTGACTTGGACATGAGAAGAAGAAGAGTTGGTTTTTATATGCTGACTTTCTCTACCACTTAAGGGAGACTCAAACCGGCTTACAAATGCCTTCCCTTCCCCTCCCCACAACAGACACCCTGTGAGGTAGGTGGGCTGAGAAAGTGTGACTAGCCCAAGGGCACCCAGCTGGCTTCGTGTGTAGGAGTGGGGAAATAAATCCAGTTCACCAGATTAGCCTCCTCCGCCGCTTACGTGGAGGAGCTGGGAATCAAAGCCGGTTCTCCAGATCAGAGTCCACCACTCCAAACCACTGCTCTTAACCACTACACCACACTGTGTGGTTTCAGTGAGACAGGCAGCACAATCCTAAGGAGAGGTAGTTGCGGTGGGCCCAGTGATGTACCGTAGTTTTCGCTCCATAAGACACACTTTTTTCCTCCTCAAAAGTGAGGGGAAATGTCCGTGCGTCTTATGGAGGGAATGCCGGCTGGGCGCGTGCTCGTCGGGGCGGCGCGAGCCGGCGTTCCCCACCCCGATGGCCAGCTGGGAGGCGGGTAGGGCCGCACAGAGCGAGCCGGCACACGCACCCAGCCGGCTCTGTGCGGCCCCACCCGCCTCGCAGCTGGCCGTCAGGGCGGGGAACACCGGCTCGCGCCGTCCCGCTGCGCATGTGCCCACCTGGCTCTGTGCGCCTTGCCAGCCTCCCAGCTGGCCGTCGGGGCGGGGAATGCTGGCTCGCGCCGTCCGGACGCGCACTCGCCCAGCCGGCTCTGTTCACCCTGCCAGCTGGGAGGCAGGTGGGGCGTACAGAGCTGGCTGCGTGCGCCGGCTCGCTCTGTGCGGCCCCGCCCGCCTCCCAGCTGGCCGTTGGGGCAGGGAACGCCGGCTCGCACCGTCCCGACGCGCACGCGCCCAGCCGGCATTCGCTCCATAAGACAAGTTTTTACAGGAAGAAAACATGATTTTTTCTTGTTTTCCTCCTCTAAAAACTAGGTGCGTCTTATGGAAAGGTGCATCCTATGGAGCGAAAAATATGGTAGTAGCTTGCTGGCCTGGTGCAGGAAACCAAAAAATGTAATTTTCTCCAAACAAGCAGTTTCGCGGGGCTGTGCTAACATTTTTTGCATACGCAAGTACGTGCTGGCAAACGGGGGCATTCCCAGGGCAAAAGGGCTCAGGGAGCTAACTAAAGTCAGCCCCGCCCCTGAAAACGCCCCCTTTGGTGTGAGCCCTTGCATCAAAGAAAGGTTGCCACAGCTGCATCTATGCGTGGCGCTGCTGCGTGGCTCCCCAATCCAACTTAAGTGGTCCATTAGCAATTGGCACTAACGCCGGCACAGGGTTCATGCTGGCTCCTAAGGCCCCCCCTTCAAGAGTGATCTGTTACTTGCTAGTAGCACTAGGGTTGCCAACCTCCAAGTAATAGCAGAAGATCTCCTGCTTTTACAACTGATCTCCAGCCGATAGAGATCAGTTCACCTGGTGAAAATGTCTGCATTGTCAATTGGACTCTATGGCATTGAAGTCCCTCCTCTCCCCAAACCCCACCCTCCTCAGGCTCCACCCCAAAAACCTCCCGCTAGTGGTGTAGAGGAACCTGGCAACCCTAGTGATATACACATATTGCATTTGAGGCCTATACTTGTATTCTTACTTTCAGGTAAAAAATTGCTAAGTATTTCAAAATACAATGTTAAATTAAGAACCCATTCTGCCCCCTCCCTTTCCACCAACCCCTCTGGTCATTTACGCATGGTAGCTTAACCTCCTTTATTCCCCATTTCAGCCAGGATCAAAGTAACCCAGGTTGGGGAAAACTATATGCATTGCCTGGAATGATCAGGGACAAAACTGTGTGCTAATGGAGGCATGAATACAGAAAAGCAGTCTCCCAAGTTCAAATCAAGCCACACCCCTTTAAATGCTCTGTAATTGGTTTACCTTGCGAGAGAAGATTTCCTTTCCCCCAAACCCAACTGCCGCATAAAAAAGCATTTTAAGAACAAAAAACAAAAAATGGAGCAATCTGAAATAAGGGAGGGGGGAGAAATCCCAGCCTCGTTTTAAAAACGCCTTCCTTTTGCTCAGAAAGAGCTCCAAGGTAGCAGGAAGCACTTGCATCCCAGCCTCTTTACACACTGCTTCGTGATTGGCTGTGAGAGAAGCCAATCTTCTGCGCTCCCCCTGTTTGGCTATCTGAATGCTGCCTTGAAGAGGGGCTTGGAGACGGGTGGGGCGAAGCTCCACCCGGGAAAGTGGTACGCTCGCTCAGTGATTCCAGAATGAGCCAGGATCCACGGTTTAATTCGGGCCAGAAGAGGAATGGGAAAAGCCGGGTTCGTTTTGCGTTGAAGCAGCGTTGCGCTTCCAAGGAATGAGGTAAGGTGCATACCCAAAAATTTGATCCTGGCTGAAACAGGGAATAAAGGAGGGTTAAGCGACCATGCATAAAACACCTCTGTGTGAAACCCCTATTCTGTGAAAACGACTTTCCAAAAAGCCCCGCGCTCCTGTTAAGCCGCAGCAGGAAAAAAAAAAAAAAGCAAGCGCTGGTTCCTGATCGTGTCTGTGCAGGAAACCGTTGGGCTCTATTGATTGGTGCTTGCCGTAGGTCCTCAAGGGCCCTCAGCAGTGTTTATGATATTTTACGCCACATTAACCGCTGAGATGATATGCTATGACAGCTCTGGGAAAAAAAATGTATCTCTGAGTTCTAAATTGCTTCAATTATCCCTTTAGCATAACAGTCGCTATCCAAGGGGCAGAAGGGAACATGCTAGGAAAAGGGGGAGGGGGAGGGAACCAATCTGTGCTCCTCGAACACTCCCCCTCTCCCCCCTTCACTCGAGCCTGTCATTGCTTTTCTTCACTGCAGCTTTTTATAATTCTTAACATATGGCCTTTGTTTTGATAGGTGTAAAATTGCATCAAGGTCATTTTTAATAATTGTCAATAGTCCCAGGACGGGCAGCCGAGTCAGTTTTATTGACACATTTGTTGAAGGGTTCAGGGGAGTGGTAAGACGCAGGCCGTCCCTTGCCTGGGAAAAGCTGATCCGCTGAGAAACAGATCATTATTGATAACGGCAAATTAGTATTGATAGAAATTTGATGAGTATTGTGCATCTGGATCACTCCACAATATGCTAATGTTCACAGATGCCCTCCGCTCTGGTGGTTTCTGAAAGTCATCTATTGACAGATTTTTCAATTTTTTTAAAAAGCTCAGGGAGCAAAGGAAAAGAGCAAAAACCTTTGGAAACTACACAGAGTCCACTAAAAGCCCCAGATGGGAGATGGCATAAGGTAAAAGCTCTTTGGGAATAATAACTTATCCATCATACATTTCATTTCCTAGAATATCCTAGAATTTTGATCCATGGCTTACAATTCAGGTAAGAATGGTAAAGAACTTGTAATACCCTCTTTTGAAAGGATATGAATATTGCTATAGTTGTGTATGTCCCTCTGTGTTTCCTAATTGTAATGGTCTTTGGCTTTATACAATAAATGTTTTGCTTTGCTTTTCTAACAGTACAAAAACAGCTTAAACTACACATTCTCTGATATTAGGGTTGCCAGTCTCCAGGTGGTGGCTGGAGATCTCCCACTATTACAACTGATCTCCAGTTGATAGGGATCAGTTCCCCTGGAGAAAATGGCTGTTTTGGCCATTGGACTCTATGGCATTGAAGTCCTTCCCCTCTCCAAACCCCGCCTTCCTCAGGCTCCACCCCCAAAATCTCCAGGTAATTCCCAACCCCAGAGCTGGCAACCCTATCTGATATACTGTCAATCTGACTTGGCAGCAGATTAGTAGGGCAATCCTGTTGAAAACCCTATGGGGTCTCCATAAGTCACTTAACGACACATGCACACATTCAAAGTTACCCAGCCAAAGCCCACTGAGTTCGGGTGCAGAAAGTACATTTCCTCTTATAACTCTGTAATGAAAAAGGCTATACACCCTTTTTAAAATGTAAGCTGCAGTTTCAGAAATCATCGCAATAGATTGTTAGAACATTAGTGTACAGCAGTGCAATAGCAATAAGTTATAAAACACACACACACAAAATACCCTCCAGTGGCATTGCAGGAAAACTGGAAGCCATTGCTGCATGAAAAGCCAATCTCACTGTACTACAGTATTAGAAAGGAATGCAGTGAATTCACCTGCCAAGCAGTCATGATGGAGTTCACAAACAGATTAACAGTCCATTGAAAATGAGCAATTTTTGAGCATCCCTTGTCTGGAATCTGACATAGTAACATGAATGGGTTGCATCCAACACACCACATGCAATATGTGATTGATAGAAATAGCTGACTGGATCCAACCCCATATAACCAACACACACCATATAGCCACATTATGGTTGTGCAATATGTTCTACATTATATCCAATACAAACTGATTTTTCACAGTATAGGTTTACAGTATAGGTTTTTATCTATGATAAATATTAATATAAATATAGATAAAATCAGTTTGAATACTTATTATTAAATAAAGTATTAGTGTATATTGTTGCCAGGCCTTATTTTATCATACGTGGGTTTTGATCTTCTGATCTTACTTGGCGAGGTTAATGTTTACGTTTTTTACACTTCTATTAACTTTTACACTTATCCTTGTTGTTAAAGTATACTGAGCATTTGAAGTCAACTCAAGGAATTCCCTACCTAGTACCATTTTGGGTTCTTCTTCTTCTTCTTCTGTATCATGTGTTGAAGGAATAGTTCTACAATTAAACAATTATAATGAAGGTACACAGAATGACATCAGTGGTTGCTCTAGGCCGAGTCATACCTGATTAGCTTAAAATACTAGCAAAAGACTTTTTGTCTGCATTTCGCTTGGACAATGTACTGTTGTGTCTACAAACTGTGTGCTCATCTACGGGTAATCTTGGTTTTCATCCTAAAGGTTAGTTACCAAGCCTGAGCATACATTAAACAACCATTTAGAACAGAGCAAGAAGATGTTTACTTAATAAGCCACAGCAGATGTCATGTTCTCCTCTTGTAACAAAATGGAATCTCTGAGACTGTAATGAAGAGAACTCAGCAGAGCCATTTCATTCAATTTCCTTTTTCTTGTTGGCTTTTTCCCTACGTGGTCTGTTTTCCTGGGGGTGCTTAACAAAAGAGAAAACAAGAGAGAACCCCATTTTTAACATATGGGGGGGGGGAAGGTGCTGGAAAGGCCGCTCAGCAAAATGGAAATTCCTCCTCACCTGAGGGAATTACAGCCAACCTCCTAAAAGAGCTCAAGATTTAAAATGGAACTCCCAGAAGGGAAATTGGCAGGACGGGCATTATGAATGCAATTGATCCTGCAGGTGGGCAAGCAAATGACAAATAATATTGGGGTGGGGTCATGTCTCCATCCTTCCGCATGTCCCTGTGCCCCAACTACAGTCTTCAAAAAGCCATTTCTTGGTGATTCCACCACTTGCAGCCCATTCTTGAGGGGGAGGCAAAGCTTCTTCGGAGCTGGCGTGACCCCGCACCAGTGTAGGTGCCGCCTTATCATGAAATGTGGCACCTACGCCGGCGCGGGGGCAAACACGCCAGCGCCCGGGCACTGCCGGCCCCCACCGCAGCCAAGAGGGCATGGGGGGCATTCCTGGGGCATTCCTGAGGGTAGCACTGCCTTTAGCGGCCCACAGCCCTTATGCTCCGGAAATGCCTTGAGCAGCGACAGGGCTGCACCACCTTGTTGGGTGGCGCAGCCTCACTGTTTTCAATTAGGCATTTCCCCCAATTTTCTTTAGTTTCATTTTTAAAAGGGCTTTTTTTAGTCTCCACAGCAGCCGGGAAGCCTCTGAGGAGGGGGCGCCGCTCTGCCGCTCCCAGCCGCCACGGATCTATTCCCTCTTCAGGATTGCGCTCTAAGAGTGGCCTGTCTGGCATTGACCAGAGCCCAGGCCTTTTCCATTGTGGCTCAGGCTCAGTTGGTCCCTACAGGGGTGAGCGGGTGCCTGCCTTGGAGATCTTCAGGAGGCGCTACGAGCCTTACTTGTTTGCCAAGGCTTTTGAGAATGCTTGAATGGCAGGCATCATTTAAGGGGGGGGGAGGGAAAGATTTTGAGTTTGTTATTTTATTCTGGCTTAATTGTGTTTCCAACTATTATTGTAAGCTATTGTAAGTGTTTCCAACTATTATTGTAAGTCCCAGGTTCAATACTCAGCTTCTCCAGTTAAAGGATCAGGGAGTGGGTGCTATAAAAAGCCCTGGAACACCACTGCTGGTCAGAGCGGAGAGTTGGAACAGACTTTACACTATTTCATGACAGACCAATCGTCGTTCTCAGTATATCGCAGCATCTTGCGACATGAAGCTTGGTGTTCCTAAGACCAATGCCACCTTCCCAAAAGAAATCCAGCAATGGCTGTTTCCTTTCTCAAATAAAAAGTTGCTTCAGAAAATTACTTTGTTTTTCACATTTGCTTGCCTTGTGCCAGAAAGCCTTAATTTTCAAGATTACTGCTGATGTAATTATGCTGAAGAAAGAAGCAAAAAGAAGAAGAAGAGGAGGAGTAGGAGTTGGTTTTTATATGCTGACTTTCCCTACCACTTAAGGCAGAATCAAACTGGCCTACAATCACCTTCCCTTCCCCTCCCCACAACAGACACCCTGTGAGGTAGGTGGGGGCTGGGAGAGTGTGACTAGCCCAAGGTCACCCAGCTGGCTTCATGTGGAGGAGTGGGGAAACCAACCCAGTTCACCAGATCAGTGTCCGCCGCTCATGTGGAGGAGTGGGGAATCAAACCCAGTTCTCCAGATCAGAGTCCACTGCTCCAAACCACCACTCTTAACCACTACACCACATTGGCAAAATTAAGGAAATATGTAGCTCCATCAAAAGTCCCTTTCATTTGTCTGCCAAAGAGTCAACAAACAAGATTCTCTGTTCAGCTCCACTTTATTCACAACCACCATTGTACACTGGCCCATGATTAACTGCACCTGGGTGAAGGCTTCCCAGCTTTGGGTTAGGAGGTTTATCGAGATTTTGGGGGTGAAGCTTGCAGAGGGTGGGGTTTGGGGAAGGGAAGAACCTCAGCAAGGCATAATGCCATAGAGTCCAACTTCTGAAGCAGCCTTTTTCTCCAGGGGAACTGATCTCTTTAACCTGGAGACCAGTTGTAATTCCAGGAGATCTCCAGCCACCACCTGGACAATGGCAACCCTACCCAGGTGCCACAGTTGTTCTGGTGGGGCCTGGAAATCTCCTGGAATTATAAGTGATCTCCAGATGATAGAGATTGATTCCCCTTGAGAAAATGGCTGTTTTGGAAGATGGACGCTATTGCCTTATACCCCACTGAGATCCCTCCTCTCCTCAACCCCCCCCCCAATCTCCAGGAATTTCCTAACCTGGAGCTGGCAACCCTAAGTTGTCTGCTCTTGGACCCCAAAGAAACCTTTTACAGCTCTCCTCCCCTAGGTGGACTGGGCTTCTCAATACTGGCCCATTTCCTATAGTGTTGTGCACAAATACCAGTGCGTCTCCACGGTCATCGGCAAAGTGATGACATCACTTCCAGAAGTGATGTCGATGCATCAATGCTGGCCTTCATTTACAGCTAGTAAGTCCCCCCACTGGCCAGCTGAATGGTGCCTGGGGAAGGAAGCTCAGAGCGGGGGATCCCCTGCCCCTGGCAGGGGAATGGCAGCCCTATGCCCACTGGCCAGCTGTTCATCAGGCTGCAGGTTCACTGCTGCTGCTGCTGGGGTTTTGACCTTCCAGTTAAGCCCCTGCTAGCCAGCTCAGGGCCCAGGCAGCAGTCAAGCTGCTGCAAAATTCCTGATATATATGATGTACCCAGAGGGTCTTTCATAAATCATACGATGCTTCAAAGGAGTAGGACAATTGCTTATAAGAATTGGTCCAGTCTTCACTGGGAAGGGACATTTTGAGGTCTTTCTGCTTCAATAGATGTATAGTGGCCAGATCACGCAAAGTGATGGTATCGCTTTACTCTGCTCTGGTTAGACCTCACCTAGAATATTGTGTTCAGTTTTGGGCACTACAATTTAAGAAGGATGTAGACAAGCTGGAACGTGTCCAGAGGAGGGCAACAAAGATGGTGAGGGGTCTGGAGACCAAGCCTTACAAGGAAAGGTTGAAGGAGCTGGGTATGTTTAGCCTGGAGAGGAGACGATTGAGAGGTGATGTGATAACCATCTTCAAGTACTTGAAGGAGGATGGTGCCGAGGATGGTGCCGAGGATGGTGCCGAGTTGTTTTCTATTGCCCCAGATTAAAAGAGTTTCCATCAAAACATTAGGAAGAATTTTCTAACAGTTAGAGCAGTTCCTTAGTGGAACAGGCTATCTCAGGAGGTGGGGAGCCCTCCTTCCCTGGAAGTTTTTAAGCAGAGGCTAGGTGGCCATCTGTCAGCAATGCTGATTCTATGGCTGTAGGCAGATCATGAGAGAGAGGGCATGTTGGCCATCTTCTGGGCTTAGAGTAGGGGTCATTGGGGGTGAGTGGGGGAGGTAGTTGTGAATGTCCTGCATTGTGCAGGGGGTTGGACTAGATGACCCTGGTGGTCCCTTCCAACTCTATGATTCCATGATTCTACGATTCTTCAGAAAGAAATTATCACCTCATTATAACTTGATACCCATTGCTCCATTTCTTTACTTTCTATTGATGCCTTCTTTTTTTCTTGTGCACATCCTTTTGAAATAGTGAGTGAATATAGCGGGACCCCTCACCAAGTGGCAGCTTCCCATGGTGTTAATTTGGTAAACTGTGACATCCTGCATACACACTTGGACATGATCAAGAACCCAAAGAAGAGAAATAATATATTTTTCCCTTGCCGCTTGTCAGAGTTTTACGGATGACCTGTTTATCAAGTGGGCTAGATACACACTGTGGCAAGAACACAATGAGTAGCCGTGTTAGTCTGTCACTAGCAATAGAAAAAAAGCAAGAGTCCAGGAGAACCTTAACAAAATTTCTGGCAGAGTATGAGCTTTCGTGAGCCACAGCTCACTTCTTCAGTTCTGAAGAGTAATAATGAGGTGATTTTTTTTCTGAAGAAGCAGAGAGACCTTAACATACAGTGTCCCTTCCCTATAAGGACTGAACCAATTCTTTTAAGCAATTGTCCGACCCCTTTGAAGCATTGTTTAATTTATGAATGGCTCTCTGGGTACATCATGTATGTCAGGAATTGTGCAGGTGATCTGAAGAAGTGAGCTGTGACTCATGAAAGCTCATACCTTACCCGAAATTGTGTTAGTCTTTATGGTGTCACTGGACTCTCGCTCATTTCTACACCTTGGCGACTAGATACTGTCTGGAAAATCGTCACATCACTTGTACTTACACTTAGTCTTTCCACAGAGTCCATATCTCTGCTCTTTGCTCTATTCCTTGGATAGCTTCACCAGTTCTCACTGCAGCCTTCTACTTTGTATAATGAGGTTCGTGGTCACAGGACATTAAATGTTAATACGACATCTACATAATGACATAATGTTGAGGGGAAGGGTGGGAAGACTATAAGGATATCCTTATAGTCTTCCCTATTCCCTGAGTGGTATAAAGTTGCAGAGACAGTGCTATGGGGTTTAGTTTCCTTTGGCTCAGCGATCACTGGAGACTTACGGAGACGTGGTAGTGTTTCTTTACATACAAATATGCAGCAGAGTGTCATGAAGACAAGTACACTGCTATAAGCTGACAATGCAGCATTAATTCAGCATCCAATTTCCAGAGAGGCGGCTGTTGCAGCCAGCTCAGAAGCTCCAACACAACTGAGTTAATTCCAGCTTCCAGTCAGAAATTCTCTCTCTCTGTGTCTGGTCATTTATGCATGGGTACTTTCACGCACATTTGCCCCCGTTCTGTCTCGGTTGTTCCTTGGAGTTATACATGAGTTTTCCGTCCATTAGAGATGACCTCGCTGCCAGCCCTCACAAATCCCAGGACTTCCCGTCCCTCTGTTAACCCGATTCTTCCTTCTCCCTTGAGCTCAGCCTGGGTGAAATTCCCATGCATAAGGCAAAGTGTGGGACACGGAAGCTTGCTTTCTCTCACAGCCAATTACAAAGCAGGCTGTGAAGAGGCGGGGATTCAAATGCTGAGCAGAAGAAAGGCTTTTTAAAACCAAGGCTTGGATTTCTCCCCACCCCTTTCATATTGCTCCATTTTTTGTTTTTTGTTCTTAAAATGCTTTTTTATGCAGCAATTGGGTTTTTTTTTGGGGGGGGGACAATTTTCTCTCACCGTAAGCTCTACAAAGTAAGCCAATTACAAAGCATTATTTAAAGGGACAGGGACTTGATTTGCACTTGGAGACTGCTGGTGCATAGATTCCCAACAGGAAAGTGTGGATCCAGTGCGCAACGAACCTCAAGTAAAACTCCCATGCATAAATGACTCCTCTCTCTCTCTCTCTCTCTCTCTCTCTCTCTCTCTCTCTCTCTCTCTCTCTCTCACACACACACACACACACACACACACACACACACACACACACACAGACACAGACACACAGAGTAAATTCAGAGCTCCACAGTGGCTGTTGCTCATTCACACTTACCAAAGAGCCCAAACTTGCAGGCGAATCACCTAGAGATGCCAGCCTCCAGGTGGGACCTGGGGATCCCTCAGAATTACAGCTCATCTCCAGTCTACAGAGATCAGTTCCCACAGTGAAAATGGATGCTTTAGAGGGTGGACTCTGTGGCATTGTACTCCACTGAGGTCCCTGCCCTCCCCAGCCTCCACCCCCAAATCTCCAGGAGTTTCCCAACCTGGATCTGGCAACCCTATGCCCTCCCCATCCCCTGCTGGTAGCCAGAGGTAACCTGGCAACCATAGAATTGCCCCATCCACAGCAATCATTGGGTTGTATCTGTCAGCAGAAGGGCATTTCCACAGACAAAAGAAAGAAAGGCAATTTTTATCGAACAACCACAAGACTTCATCTTCCTTGTCCATAGCCCGTGTCTGGTCACAGGGACTCTAGCAAAAGGAACCACATCTCCTGGTGTCAGTCTTTAGAACATGCTAGAATGTGACCAACCGATGGAGGCCATGTACTGGTTTTTATATCTGTGATGTCAGCTAACATGTCATTGCAAGAAGGTTATCCTAAATGGCACAATCTAATCAACACAGACAAGAACTTTCATTAGCAAATAACTGGAGGAAAGCACTTGGGATAATGGGTCAATACATATTTTGCACTCCTGAATCCAAGTTAAAGTAGGCTTTGGGGATGAGGAGCCTCATTAGGGCAGTAAACATGTCCTGTGCTGTAACTAAATAGTCAATTCTCGGAAGAAAGTGTGTGAAGCCAGTTAAATGTCACATTTTATCAGATTTGAGCCATCACATAATTAGTTTGAGCTGAAATTTTTTTTTTTTTTGCAGAAGTTTCTCTAAAATAAGTATTCACACCGTGCACTCCAGATAATAAAAAAATCCTCCCCTTTGGTCATGGCTGCCAGAAAGATAATTTTAATATAGCATTTCATCTTCTTTAAAGTTATGTGTGCATAAATGGTGTAGCTATAAACCTTACAAAAGAAAAAAACCCTGTTTTCACAGGACTTCTATACAATCATCTGAATACATTTTCTTCTGTTGCCCATTCCTGATTCATATTCTTTACAGAATAATGGCTGATTTGAAAATATAGAGATAAGAATGTTGTATAGTTAGTTATTTTTGCTTTCTATGGAAAAAATCCACCTAGATTTCAGAATGTAGTGTTTTTCTTTGCAAACAACATAATGCTAAAAAGTCTACAATTGGAGCTCACAATCTGCTTACTAGTGGCAATTGGGGAGATGATTGGTCAAAGGCCTGTTCACTTGTATCAGTACAGTTCGGATGAATATGTACGATTACAGTCTCCTTTCTCTTAGCACAACCTCCACTTCCCATCTGCTGTCACCATCTCCCATTGTTAAAATGGGAAAAAAGTTCAAGATTTTTTGGTTGAGGCTTACTACTTAGATGGGAGGCAAGGCCTCATGTTATAGCCCGATCTCATCAGTTCTCAAGGTAAGTAGGGTCAGTTCTTGGATCACCAAGGAAAGCTTTGCAAAGGAAGGCAATGTCAAACCACCTCAGCTTCTTGCTTTCCTTGAAAGCCCTTTGCTGAAGTCAGCATAGGTTGGCTGCACCTGGTTGGCACATACATACATACTACTTAGATGCCTCTGTGTGCTTTCTGACACCACAACTTGGTGTCTTCCCATAAACCGAAAGATTAATTTTGCCATCAGTTCTTGCAATCTCATCACACTAGATACCACTGAAAGCAAGCATCGTATATCCTGTAGGGTTTTTTAAAGGATGCCTCTGATTGCACAGACACAAAGAGAGAACAAACTACGAATGACACTATGCTTGACAAGCTGATCACTTTAATAACCCAACTAGGGCTCCAAAGGTTATGTGCCTCTTCTCTGGTGGTCAAGAACATCTAATTTGTGGGGTGTGCAAGAGCAAAAACATCCACACGCTCCAACACAAATTTGTTACTTATTACCAAACATGTCCTGACTATCACCTTGTAGCCCAGGCAGCTATGCTGGTATAAGACAAATTTCAACACAGAACATTGAGATAATTCAGTCGGGAATTCACCTTGCTCATAAATGAGGAAGTTCAATAAAAGTAAGCTCACCTGGTTATTGTTAGGGTTCCCAGGTCCCTCTTTGCCACCAGCGGGAGGTTTTTTGGGCAGAGCCAGAGGAGGGCGGGGTTTGGGGAGGGGGGACTTCAATGCCATACAGTCCAACGGCCAAAGTGACCATTTTCTCCAGGCAAACTGATCTCTATCGGCTGGAGATCAGTTGTAATAGCAGATCTCCAGCTAGTACCTGGAGGTTGGCAGCCCTAGTTGTTGTGCACATATCACTTCCCAATATCCATGGCTGGTTTTCCCTTGAGACATTCCCCAATACTTTCCTGACTGGACATCTAGAACACCAACTGGGGAAAGGGTGCTGGGATTTCAAGGAACTTGTTTGTGGTAAGTAAACTTGTTTGCGGTAAGTAAAGTAACGGTAGCTATAAAATAAGCCTCAGGTGGAAGAGTGCAACCCAAGTATACTCCTTTGTAGTTCAGCGTTCATTAAACTGAAATTCCCAGCATGCCTGGTTTGCAATTGTGAGTGCAATTGCTATGTAGGAGCAATCCAACATCCCTGGCTGTCTCTAGTCTAGTACCAGTGATACTGATTTCCTTCGAAATCCGCAGCAGTGTCTTATTTCCCAACAGAGAGCTTCCGTACCCCCTCATGTCCTGATAGCCTGTCAGCAGATACTTAGGGGGAAGTCAGCACAAAAACATCCCGTCCCCTGGCGAACATAGCAGGTCTGTCAGTTTTGCATTTCAAGAAAGCAGGCCCGCTTCAGACCACGCTTTCTGACAGCAGGAAAGAGGAATGGCTCCAGCGTGCCACCAGCGACTGAGTTTAACAGGCGACCACTTTCACAAGATATAATGCACCAGCTTAACCACCACATCGTAAACCAAACTCTTTAACATCTTAATTTGAGCCCTTAGGTACTCTCTCTTTAAAGTTATAATGACTGGATTACAGTACACTGATTAAAGCATACAATTGGTATCAAAGTACAGCATTTACCCAATTATAAAGTAATTGCTGTTAAATCTTGATGATCACTAACCCTTTCATTTCACCTTTACTTCCCCCCTGCACCGTACATAAAAGAGTGTCTTTAAACGATACATCACAACAAGTCCTGTATTAATGAAGTTATCAGGCTGGTTTGTTTGGTGGGGTTCCCCCCCCCCAATAGTTTTAGTTTATGACTGGCATTTTCTTATTTACTAACTAGGAGCCATCAGGCCCTGGCAGAATTCTTGTTCGCTTAGAAGAGAGTTCTAACAAAATATATCACTCTAAAAATGAATTCAGAATGTGTAACAAGATTCATAAGTAACTTTAGAAGGGACATACTACTTCTGTAAGGATGTGAATGGAGCGAGCCAATGTGATATTGTAATTACAGCATCAGACTGGAGTGTCAGATCCCAACAAAGTTCACCAGGTGACCTGGCTGACCTTGGGCTATTTGCCTCTCCCAGTTGGGAAGAGAAAATGGGGAAAGAAACATGTAGGCTATCCAGGACTCCTTGGAGGAAGAGTGGGATGAATGTGCATAGGTAAGTAAATACGCTTAGGGTAGGGAAGTACATTTTGCCATTTTGGAACACTTTCAGGGCAAATCCACAAAGGGGGGGGAAGTACTTAGGAGATAGTGTGATCCCAGCGCAAATGCTGAAATTCAGCAGCCTTTCTAAAGGGAAAACCCAGGCTGATCTTTTCTGGACTGAAATTTATTGGTGTGTTGCCTTTCAAATGGAGGGTGTAATTTTGGTTTGTAATCTTTTCAAAATCTATGCACTTATTTTTATGTATTGATTCATAGTATTCCCAACAGGGAACTACTTAGTTTCAACTACACTTGGCTTCAATAAGTTTGCTGTATCATGACCCGACAGCCATACCCAATCACAATCTCTTCCCATGTTGCAACAGACATCTCAAAGCCTGATAATTTATCATGTCAATCAATAATTTCATCCAAAATGTGCTGTTTTGATCTCTTTCGCCACCATTTTGCACCTCTACTCTTGCGGTCTGTTGCTTCTATTGGTCTCACATGGTACACTGTAGATTCTGTGTTGTCCAAGAGGAAACGCGAGAGTCTTTCTAATTAGTCCAGAACAAGCTGAGGTCAGCCATGTTACTGTGACTTGATAACGTCACAGTAATGCAATATGAAATGCAGTATCTTTTAGTTCCATGGTGCACTTTAGTCCTAAATGGGCCATTCAGAAAAAATATCCAAAAGAAAAAATAATATAGCCAAGGCCATTCCAGTGCTGACACCACACCTCAGATTGTGCAAATCATGGTCACCGCACTGACCATATTGTGCCCTTCACTACAGTCCAGTCCATAACTGAAGAGCCACTGGCACAAAAACTACAGGGATCACACAAACTGAACAGTGGTATTAACGATTCAGTCCTACACAGCTATTACAGACAAAATTAATTTATTTCAGTGGGCTTAGACTAGAGTATATTTGTATACGATTGCACTGTAAGGCACTTGAACTGCGGGTATGTTTACTGCAGGTATGTTGATTTACATGGTTTGCAATTTGCATCTTAGGTTTTTTCTCCTTGCCCTTCAGATGGTGAAATAGCTGTTTCATCATTGTGAATGGCACTATCCAATTTCAATTACGTTGCTCTGAGACAATTCATCTGTTGACTATAAAACACCATGATCACTGATTAAAGGTAGTTAAAACCTGTAGAAATTGCATCACTTTAATAGCAGACTATTGGTTTTATGCATGTTCATATTTTTGTTCTAGTTCATAATCATCCAATATTAACCAATGGAATAAAGTTGTGCATGGTCATTATTGATCCTTTGTTCTGCCTGATAAAAGGGAGGGAAAGGAATAGGAGATTCTTTCTAGGAAGCTGGAACTGCTTGATGATCATTCATTAGATTGTTGTACAGTCTTGGGTTAAGCATGTCTCAGTATCAGTATTTACTACTACAGGGGTGTCAAACATAAGGCCCAGGGGCTGGATCCAGCCCCTTGAGAGCTCTTATCTGGCCTACGAGCCAACCAAGGCAGCCACCACCACCCCAGTCCTGAAGTGTCAATGATTAAAGACTGTTAAATAAAACAAAATACTGTAAGAGTGTTATTGTGTTAAGCATGTTTGTATTTTAAGTTAAAAAAAATTAGAGGACTGCAAGTCAGTGCTTATAACTAGCTATTTGATAAGATCTGCTTTTTAGCGTGGATAAGAATTTTATAGAGTCGAGGCTGTACTAAAAAAAGTCTGATTCTCCTTCATATTCGAGTCCTGACCTATTACCCAGTCTGGCATCTACTTAATCTGGCCATTTGGTAAAACTGTTTTATCTAGCAATGGGCGCTGGTAAAAGGGTCGGTGAAAGGGCTTGTGAAACAGAAGTGTTGTTTTCATCACCTGCATGCAAGCAGACAAGTAAAAAATAAAGTAAAAAAATAATATCATTAACTGGCTTTGCCTGTGTCTTCTATAAAGTTTGTATCTCCAGTGCCTGGCATTCAATTTTATGGTACACATGGCCTGGCCCAAAATTTATGTTCATATCCAGCCCTTGTAACAAATGAGTTCAACACCCCTGCAATACTGGTTCTGAGCAACCAGGAAACTTACCGATGGTTATCATCAGCAATGGTGGTAATTTGAGGGGCAAAGGTACACACAACATTTTGCAGTGTTTGAGTCTTAGCCCGCATTGTTGATGGCTGAAGCTAGATGTTAGCAAGGGCATGCTAAAGCGCAATGTGTGCTTATTGGCATAGGCCAATAAGCTGCCACAGTGCAAAGTGCCTGGCTTTAAAGTGACAGTGTCCTGGTGTAGTACACAAAATGATTCCTTTAGCCCTATGGCTCAATTCAACACACATCTTCACTTCCCAACTCTCCAAAGGTCCAAGTGTATCATTATTTTCATGGCAGTATTTTAAGATGCTTTAAATTTTCATTATGCTTTTCAGTTTCATTTATGAAATGTGTGAAAATTAGGGGTGTGCATTCGGATATGCCAAACTGGGGGGAAAGCCCAAAAAAGCCTTTTCTTTTGGGGGGGGGGCAGAAAAAGGCACCATTTGACGGGAGGCAAAAAAAGTCTCATTCACAAAAAGTTAAAAAAAGGGCCCCCCCACAGCAGATCTCTAGAAAGATTCCCCATAGGCTTCAATGAATCTATGTCAAACCAGCGAATCTTGTGAGAAATATTTCCCACCTGATAATGGGGAGGGTGTGGGAGGAATTTTTGGCTCCATTAAAGTCCATGGGGGAACTTTGTGGGGCTCTGGGGGGCAGTTTTTTTACAGTAGAGACACCAAATTTGGAGCATGGCTGCTGGTGACTCTTCTTACATGGACACTTGAGTCTGGTAAAGATTGGGTTAGGGGGTCCAATTTTATGGGCCCCCATTTTTCCTCCATTGGAAACAATGGAAGATGGGGCGCCCTCTTTGGGGGGCCATACAATTGGACCCCCTGACTCAATCTTTACCAAACATGGGGGTAGTTGTAAGGACAGTCACCAGCAACAATGTTGCAAATTTGGTGCCTCTATCTAAAAAAAAACCACTTCCAAGAGCCCCACAAAGATTCCCCATAGAGTATAACATATCTCCAAAAAATTAGATGTTTGGTAAAAAGCAGGAAAAAAACCTATATCAGTATAGGGAGTTGGCTTTTTTTGGATTTTCTGAAAATTTTCAGGTATATTATATGTGATTCCGAACAGTATTGAATTTTTTTGGGTGCACATCCCAAGGGGAAATGTCTTCTTTTTACTTTGTTGTAATGGTTTATTGGTTGACTCAATAAAGACTGACTGGCATTCTTGCCTATCAGTTCCACTGATTTGAACTGAACTTTCTTCTATAGAAGAGCTAAGTATGGCAAACCGAAACTGTATGAAACATTGCCAGTGTCAAAGAATGTTTTGTTTTCCATCTTACATTTCAGTTGAAATAGAAAGCTGCTGCTGAATATAGTCATGGCTGTTAAAATATTCTTCAGTGTAGCCATTTTGGTCTTGTTCCATTTTGGTTTTAGAAGAAGAAGAAGAGTTGGTTTTTATATGCTGAATTTCTCTACCACTTAAGGAAGAATCAAACCGGCTTACATTCACCTTCCCTTCCCCTCCCCACAACAGACACCCTGTGAGGTATGTGGGGCTGAGAGCTCTAAGAGAACTGTGACTAGCCCGCAGTCACCCAGCTGGCTTCATGTGCAGGAGTGGGAAAACAAATCCAGTTCACCAGATTAGCATCCACCACTCATGTGGAGGAGTGGGGAATCAAACCCTGTTCTCCAGATCAAAGTCCACCACTCCAAACTACCGCTCTTAACCACTACACCATGCTGGCCATACCATTGTCATACCTTTTTAAAAAGAACCTTTTAGATCACCATTTGTAAAAATAGTTTGTAGCAACATGTGTGGGCCCCCCAACTCAGTGTGGGGCCCCATTTGGGGCCCCGGGTGGGGAGCGGGGCTGAGCTGTCTGTGCGGCGGGGTGCAGTGGCAGGAACATCTGGGAGGCCGGGGGATGATGGGGAGCCTGCCGCGGCCCCTGCTCCTTCCTTTTATATATATATATTTATTTATTTTTATAACATAAAATATAAAACATAAAACAAGACAAACATATACAATAATAAAAATAAAGAAAAAATACAAAAGAGTATCAATGGTTTAAACTACTTAATACAATCAGAATTCAAAAATACCCTTTCACCCCACCACCCACCATAAAAAGTGACCCGTCACCAGACTTCCGGACAAGTGTCTGAACAGTTTAAAGATTACAATGTTGACTTTAACATAAAAGTATAAACCTTGTTTCTATAACTCATTAACTAAAATAGTAAAATCCATTTTCGCAAGTTTATCCCAATATGTGATGGCCTTCGCCCATGTTTTTTTTAAATTCTTCCATATCTTTTCCCTGTAGGAATTCTGTTAGTTTGGCCATCCTCATATACATCCATAATTTCTCTCTCCAGTCATTAATTGAAGGTGTATTTACTTGCTTCCAAACTTTAGCTATTATAATTCTTGCAGCAGCAAAACTGTATTGACATATGACCCTATCATTTTTGTCCATTTTATCTTGTGGAATCCCCAATAAGCAAAATGAGGGATTCCTTTTTACTCTAATATTAATCAAATTATTAGTTTCTCTTATTACTTTTTTCCAATTTTTTTTAATTTTTTTACATATCCACCATGCATGCATAAATGTTCCTCTTTCCTTACCACATTTCCAACATAAACCCATATCTCCTTTTTTCATTTTACTTATCATCACAGGAGTTATATACCATCTATAAAACATTTTATATAGGTTCTAATTTTGTTAGTGATTGTAAATTTAAATTCTTTCTTCCATAAATTTTCCCATATCTCCAAATCAATATTATATCCTAGCTCTTTCATCCATTTCACCATTACTGGTTTAATCCTTTCTTGCTCTAAATTTACTTCAATTAATAATCTATATATCCTACCTATCAGTCCTTTATTTCCCCTAATTAATATATTTTCTAATTTAGATTTATTTTTATTAAATCCAACTAACTTATCTTTATTAAATATATCTTTTAATTTATAATACATAAACAAGTCTTTAATTTTAAGTTCTTCTCTACTTCTTAGAACCCAATCTCCTTCTTTACAGTCCATAATTTCTCTATAAATATCCATATCTAAATTTAATTGTGTCCCTCTCTTCATAAATGCCCATTGGCCCATTTGAAATTGGGGGCCCTGCTCCTTCCCACCGGGTCACTGCATAATGGCGACAAACACGTGCAGGGAGTGGAGCAGGGCCCCCAATTTCAAACGGGCCAATGGGGGCCCGGCCAGTCCCGGGTTGGCCCAGCAGGTGAGTTGGACCTGGGGTATTTTCACTCAGGTCCGGCTGCTGGGGATTTAAGGGGGCCGGCCCCAGTCCCGACTGTATTCAGCTTCAGGTTGTCCCACCCACCCTCCCTTTTTTCAGTGTTTGGTTTTCTGTTGTTGCAACTTAGTGTTGGCAGTTTGGCATGAGGGCCAGATACAGTTTGGGGGGAAATGGCTTGCATGCCCCATTTCTCCCCTCAGTGAGGATCCCAATAAGGGATTTGGGGGGGGGGAGGCCTGAATGTGTATTGGAGCAAGCCCAACCTAGGGGCTGCTAGGGACAAGCCCAGCTTGGGGGCTGTCAAGGGACTTGCCCAGCTGGGGCAAGTAGGTTGGCCTCCTTCCAAGTGGCAGGGAACCCCACAGCTGGCTTCCGTCCACGTGGGTTCAGATACTGCCATCTCATTGGCTCCCAGCAAGTGGGCTGGGAGGGTTGCCCATAGGCCTGCAATGGGTGGGCTGATGTCAAGGATCATGCCCCCTATGCCATGCCAATGCCTATTGCTGTAACAATAAAGTTGTGGCCATTTCATCCAGCTACTGCCTGTGTGTCTTAATTGTGGGACAGGGAGGATGGGGGAGGCCCAGCCATGGGCAAGGGCTGGTGCTCTTATGGGCTCAGGTCAGCTCTGCACTGCTCCCCATAGGCACTGGGTCATTTTGAAAAACACGTACATGGAGGCAGGGCCATCAAAGGTCCAAAATTCCTGGCCTCGGTAGCTGAGCAAGCTGTTCCTTCAGGATAATAGCAGCATAAAAGGTAAAGGTAAAGGTCCCCTGTGCAAGCACCGGGTCATTCCTGACCCATGGGGTGACGTAACATCTCAATGTTTACTAGGCAGACTTTGTTTACGGGGTGTTTTGCCAGTGCCTTCCCCAGTCATCTTCACTTTACCCCCAGCAAGCTGGGTACTCATTTTACCGACCTCAGAAGGATGGAAGGCTGAGTCAACCTTGAGCCGGCTACCTGAAACCAACTTCCGTTGGGATCGAACTCAGGTTGTGAGCAGAGCTTGGACTGCAGTACTGCAGCTTACCACTCTGTGTCACGGGGCTCATAACAGCAGCATACCTGACCTAAAAAAGCATTCTGTGTACATTCTTCTGAATGTGAGGGGGGGCATATTGTGGCTCCCAGGAGCCCAGCATGGAAGTGGGACATATTATTTTCCATAGCATAAGATCTGAACATGATGTTCAAATTTGACGGTTGGATTTATGTGCATTTCTTCAAACAAACAGATTTTTTATTCATAGCATGTGACTGCATTTAAGTTACTGAGGTGTGAAGTTGGCTGCAGAAAAAAATCACTTCAGTTGTACCTGGAAGATGTAAATATTCTCTTTAAAAAGTCTGGGGGGGGGCATCGGTGTAAATAATATGGTCACGGGATGTTACTTGTGAATTGTTGCTTTGATTTTTCTAACACATCAGGACGTCTCATCACAGCAACCGACACAATAGCGACACTGTACAGTAGTACTCATCAGTTTTTCATGTCCCCTCAGATAGCAACATTTGTTTTATAGCATATTAAGGCAAAATATAAGGCCCATTCTGTCTCCTTAAAAACCTCATTTTGGTTGCATGTACTGAGGCTTGCCCAATGCTTTTGCAACAGCATTTTATTGTGTGCCTCCCAGCATCAAAAAATCTGAGATGTTTGTGTAAAATCTGGAACTGGAGGGTATTGTTATCCATATGGTTTTAAGAATGATATATATCATCTCTAGCACACGGTCCCCCAAACAAGTCCTGTTTTCATACACATGCAAGCTCTCCCTCTCCATAAGAATGCTTTATTACTCCAAGGTTCCTAATTTGTGTGTGCACATTACTACATGACCCGTCATCTCATGCAACTGAAAGTTTGCAATGTTTCGTAGAAACCTGAGAATTTCACCTTTCACTGTTTGTTTGACAAACCAGTTCTAAGCAGCATTGAACACACAGGAAGCTACCTTATACTGAGTCAGACCATTGGTCTATCGAGGTAGGGTTGCCAGCTTTGGGTTGGGAAATACCTGGAGATTTTGGAGGGCAAGGTTTGGAGAGGGGAGTGACTTCAATGCCATAGAGTCCATTTGCCAAAGTGGCCATTTTCTCCAGGGGAACTGATCTCTGTCACCTGGAGATCAGTTGTAATAGCAGGAGATCTCCAGCCACCACCTGGAGGTTTACAAAAAAAAAAAAAACCCACAGCAACTATGGCCAACTCACCTGAATTTTGGACTATTGAGAGTAGATCAATCATTATTTTCACAAGAACTTTATTGTGTTGATTATTGAGTTTAGAATAGAAGCCTATGTATTAGACACCTTCAGATTGTTATATTGTATTTGAAGACATTTCTGCTTATGTGTTGATGTTGTACCAGGTGATTTTCTTATTTTCTAATTTAATACATACACACTTATAGTGCAGATGAGTATTATTCTTTATAACGTTTGGCCATCGTTGCTGTGATTTTTTATACATCTTGTAGATTTGCAGCACAAGTTGTTTCTTTAATTACCACCTGGAGGTTGGCAGCCCTATATCAAGATGATTATTGTCTACTCTGACTGGCAGCATTTTAGTTGAGGAAATGGTTTGCTAGCAAAATTTAACCCTTTCTTCCCCACTGAGTTCACTCCCCTCCTCAAACCTTCACTCCCCAGATACTGCCTCCAAATCTCCAGGAATTTTCCAGGTTGGCAACACTATGCTGGGTTCATTGAGTAAACAGAAAGGAAAGAAGACAGCAGACTCAAAATATTTGTAATCCGAACAGGAACATCAAGTCCTCCCTGGCCATTGGTGCATGTGTGTGTGTGTGTGTGTGGGGGGGGGGTAGAGTTTCCAGATCCAGGTTGGGAAATAGGGCTGTTGAAAAAAAAATTCGGTAAAATTCGGATTTGGCAAAATTTGGCCTGTTTTGATTCAGGAAATGCCGAAGTCCAAACTCCCCCGATTCGGATCCGTGGAATTCGGCGCCAAGTTCCGAGTTCGGGGAAAAATTCGGCCGAATAAAGCCATTAAAAACACATTTGTGCCTTTCCACAGCTCCAGGGGGGCATTTTTGGAGGTAGAGGTCCCAAAATTTCAGTGTAGCTTAAGAGGACCCTTCTTGCAAGAACCCCCAAGTTTTGTAAAGGTTGGGTCAGGGGGTCCCGAGATATGGGGCCAGGAAAGGGGTCCCCCCAAAAATCGCCCACAGGAATAAAGGCATTAAAAACACATTCGCTCCTTTCCGTGGCTCTAAGGGGGGCATTTTTGGAGGTAGAGGTCCCAAACCTTCAGCGTAGCTTGAGGGGACCCTTCTTGCAAGAACCCCCAAGTTTTGTAAATATTGGGGCAGGGGGTCCCAAGATATGGGGCTCGGAAGGAGTCCCCCCCAAAATCGCCCACAGGAATAAAGGCATTAAAAACACATTCATGCCTTTCCGCACCTCTGTGGGGGCATGTTTGGAGGTAGAGGTCCCAAAATCTCAGCATAGCTTGAGGGGACCCTTCTTGCAAGAACCCCCAAGTTTTGTGAAGATTGGGTCAGGGGGCCCCGAGTTAAGGGGCTCGAAAGGGGTCCCCCCATCTGCTCATTGGAATAAAGCCATTAAAAGGGATGTACTAAAACAAACAACAAGTCAGCCCATTGGAAGCAATGGGAGAGGCTGCCAAGCCCATTGAAGATAATGGGAGAGGGGAATGTCGGTTGACTTGCATTGACTCCACTGAAATACATTACAGGAGATGTACTAAAATGAATGACAGGCTAGCCCATTCGAAACAACAGGAGCGGCTGCAGAGCCCATTGGAAACAATAGGAACCAGCCAGAGAGAGACTCACTGACCCACAGTTAACTCCACACAAAGTTGGAAACCGGTGAAAACAGTAGAAAGCACAGTCCCACACAGAGGCAATCAAGCCCACCCCCCAGCAGAACAGGTAAACCCACCCCCTTTGGCTTCCCCCCTCACACACACACACACACACACACACACACACACAAACACACAGAATCCCCCCCACATACACACACACAGGAAAAAAAATTATAGAGAATTATAGAGAAAAGTCCCCAAATGGGTCTTACTGTGGATGTCTTCTTCTCTTCTATCAGGAACAGGGACTGGGAGGACTCAGGAGTAATCCAATATGATTCTAGCAGACTCACACACACATACTCTCTGGCACGGGAGGTTTTGCCTTGGATTTGCCGCTCTCTAGATGCACATTAAGAATTGCCTGCTCCCATTCATTCCAATGGATGGATGGGGGGGACCCCATAACTCAGGATTAATTGCCTTTTAGTCAGACCCCTGGGCCAGGGTAATGGTACGGCCCAACTGCCGAGGCAACCAGACCCCCAGGCTGGGGTAATGCTACGGCCCAACTGCCAAGGAAATCACCAGACCAGACCCCCGGGCCGGGGTAATGGTACGGCCCAACTCGAATGTGTTTTTAAAAGCTGTGATGGGCAGATGGGTGGGGGGACCCTTTCTGGGCCCCATAACTCGAGACCTCCTGCCCCAATCATCACCAAACTTGGGAGTTCTTGCAAGAAGGGTCACCTCAAGCTACACTGAAATTTTGGGGGCTCTACCTCTACAAATGCCCCCCCAGAGCCGCGGAAATTTGCAAATGTGTTTTTAATGCCTTTATTCCTGTGGGCGATTATGGGGGGGAACCGTTCCGGGCCCCATATCTTGGGGGGCCCTGACCCAATCTTTACAAAACTTGGGGGTTCTTGCAAGAAGCGTCCCCTCAAGCTACCCTGAGACTTTGGGACCTCTACCTCCAAACATGCCCCCCCAGAGCCGCAGAAAGGCGTGAATGTGTTTTTAAGGCCTTTATTCCTGTGAGCAATTTTGGGGTGAGGACCCCTTCCGGGGCCCATATCTCGGGACCTCCTGACCCAATCTTTACAAAACTTGGGGTTTCTTGCAAAAAGGGTCCCCTCAAGCTTCGCTGAAAGTTTGGGAGCTCTACCTCCAAAAATGCTCCCCCGGAGCCGCGGAAAGGTGCGAATGTGTTTTTAATGCCTTTATGGTTATGCTGCTGATTCGGAGCCCCCGAATTTGCCAAATTTATTCGGTGATCACCCCAAACTCATCGAATTCAGTTTGTTGTTTTCCCACCTTTTTTAAATTCGTTTCCATCTGAACTATAAACCGCCGAATTGGGGAAAATTCAGCTGTTTTTCAGTTCTGGATGAACCGAATCGATAGCCCTATTGGGAAACTCCTGGAAATTTGGGGGTAGAGTCTGGGGAGGACAGGAATCTCAGAGAGGTATCATGCCATAGAGTTCACCCTCCAAAGCATCCATTTTCTGCAGGGGAGCTGATCTTTGTAGTCTGCAGATGATCTGTAATTCCGGAGGATCCCCAGGTCCCACCTGGAGGCTGGCATCCCTAAATCCAGACCAGCTAGCCAACATGCTTATAGCAAAATACTTATAATATGGACCCTAGCTTCTCTGAAGCACGACATTTTTAAATCCTCATGGCAAAAAATCTTCAATGAGAAACTGTCATTGTTGGACTTCTCGCAGGATATACAGTATTAGATCTTGGGAAAACTGAAGATTTCACCAAAATTAAAAAGCCCATTAAAGAGCTTGATTATAACAGCACCACTTTTCATGCTCGCTGCGTTTGTTCATCTCATTTTTTTTCTTAATACCACTTTTTCCCACTTATACTTATTATTTGACAACTCCTCATCTTTCTAGAGCCTTCTGTTTAGCTAGACTGAATGCTAACCCCTCTATGGTTATGCAGGGCAGAATTTTGAATATACCATACCCAGACAGGACCTGTCCTTGCTCATGTGACTCTATTGATTCATTAGCTCATGCCCTCTTGGAATGCCGCTTTTATGAGGAACTTTGATCACGTTATGTCTCTCCCTTTTTAACACACAAATCTAATGCCTCTGTGTCTGACATCATGCCTTTTGTATTAAGCGACAGGGACCCCAAGGCTACATTGTCAGTGGCAAGATTTATTTCAGTCCTTATATCCCTCAAACATTATATTTACACTGCTCAAGATCAATGGATCAAGGCGCTTCTAAGGGATAGAAGAAAGGATAATATGCCCCTTGAATCGAATGGACCAGAGTAGAATAGAGAAATGACTGTTTTCCCTCCCAAGCAGGATTGAAGCACCATCTTTAATATAATTGGTTTTTATATGTGTAAAATTACGAGGGATATAAAGTCTTAATTGGTCTCATTGTAGAGTACCTGATGTAGAGTCTTCCCATATATATCCTCCTACTCTGCAAGTAAGGGCCTGCTTAGAATACATTCAAAGAGGGAAATCAGATTGGCATCTATAAAGAGCAGGGCCCTCTCTGTGTCTGCCCCAGTGTTATGGAATTCCCTTCTCCTGGAAGTGTGTTTAGTTATATCACTTTCCTCTTTTAAGGGACAAGTGAAAACCTTTCTTGTCCAACTAGATGCACAATCAAAAGGGAGAATATTTATAGGAACTTTTATATTAACTCAGTGGTAACAACAATGGAACAATGAGGCAGTGCCACACATGGGCATGCACATAGGCTGAAATCTCTTACTGGCCACTACTTACACCAGTGTGATGTAGTGGTTAAGAGTGGTGGTTTGGAGAGGTGGATTCTGATCTGGAGAACCGGGTTTGATTCCCCGCTCTTCCACATGAGCGGTGGACTCTAATCTGGTGAACTGGATTTGCTTCCCCACTCCTCTACGGGGTGACCTTGGACTAGTCACAGTCTTTCAGCCCCACCTACCTCACAGGGTGTCTGTTGTTGGAAGGGGAAGGGAAGGTGATTGTAAACCAGATTGAGTCTTCCTTAAGTGGTAGAGAAAGTTGGCATATAAAAACCAACTCTCCCCCTCCTCCTCCTCCTCCTCCTCCTCCTCCTCCTCCTCCTCCTCCTCCTAGGAAGTGGTCTGGAGATAGACACAGGCTTTGAATACCAACAGCTCATTTCCCAACTTCAAACTGGTCCTGCTACCTGAATATATTTACATTATTGTATAAATATGTGCACAGGTTTTCCCTTGCCCACTGCATGGGAAAGATTGAGAGCCTGCCTGTTTAGAAAACTGCAGTAATTGATCCTTCTTTACTACCGATTCGTCACTTCCCTCTGCTATCTGATGTTTCCTTTCCTTTGCACCAATATTTCACATAAAATATGACAGTACAGCAACAGTGCATAAATCTTTTAAAATATTACTTTTTGGATATGTTTTCAATTGTTTCTTTTCTAATGTGCTGTACTAATTTTTTTAAAAATATTTCAGGTATGTTTATTGCCATCATACTAACAATGCCTATATCCTTACAACTCTACAGTGTGGAATTTATGCAGTAGTAGCTAGACATGGATTGACTTCACAGCAGCTTTCACGCAGAGGACCCTCTTGGACTACAGCCAAACTATCAAGTCTTAAATTTGCCCTTGATTCATAGCAAGGTTGGATGTTAACATTCCACAACTGATTTTCATAATTTGGAAGTCTGGAGGAGAGCTGATGTGTTTATTTCCCATTCCTGCCTCCTCTCGCCAGGCTCCCTTGAAAAGGACAGCCCGCCTCTGCTGAATCCTGAACATTAATTATCCATGCAGAGGTTGCCTGTTGTATAGCAGTGGGTAGATGATTGTTCTGTCTAGGTCTGCTTGGTTGTCACAGTAGCCTTCTATTGCACTAAAACGTTTCTGGGCAGGTAAATTCAGGTCATGGAGAGATACATTTATATCTGGAGAATCCCTCCCCCTTTTTTTGTAATGTATCTGATGTCAGCTGGATGGGCGCAGAGTATCGGGCATTTCTTTATTTCTTTTTTCATTATTATTTATTAGAATCTTTTCCTAACACATTACACACTCACAGATACTCATAAATTACAACTATATAATTAATTATAATAAACTTATTGTAACTATCAATCGGAAAGGCTGACGCATCCATAAAAGTTCCTAAACATGACTATCAATGAGAAATAAAATTGCTAAGTCCTATCCAGTTGGGCCAAATCTTCACCTTTTAAAGTTTCTTTACATTTCATTATTCACTTTACTAAATTAGGAATGATAATCTTTTTCCAATGTTGTGCGTAAACTATTCTTGCTGCTGTTATTAAATGCAAGATCATGTTAGGCTGTTTCTTTGGGAGCATAGAGACAGAATTAAGCAAAGCAACTTATGGAGAATAGAGGAATTTTAATTGTTATCCCACCCCTCATCTGAGGAGATCCGAACAACATAACTGGTACACATGCACACACCCCAGTTTTCTCACAATAATTCAGGATAAATAGTACCTCTTGGGGCCATTTCCGGTTGAGAAAAATCACAAAGTAGGAGTTTCAAGCACCTCTTCTTCCATACATACCAAGTAGGCATGGGGGCCAAGAAAATGCCTGCTGACCTGTCTCAGGGTCATAGGAAAAACATGGTTATGTCTTCTGAGTGCTGACTTAAGCCAAGTACAACATTCTGGCTACTACACCATATTGGAATTAACAGGTTAGGCATCACAATAGGGCTGCCAACCTCCAGGTGGTGGCTGCAGATCTCCTGCTATTACAACTGATCTCCAGGTGACAGACATCAGTTCCCCTGGAGAAAACATCCGCTTTGGCAATTGGACTCTATGGCATTGAAGTCCCTCCCCTCTCCAAACCCCACCCTCCTCAGGCTCCATCCGCAAAATCACCAAGTATTTCCCAGCCCAGAGCTGGCAACCCAATGTCATAAACTCCTGTTCTAAGCTCAGAAAATGAAGCATTCTGTTACCAATAGCAACAGCCATAATATTTTAATCAAAAAGGATCACAGCAAACACCAGGTCCAACATAATCATGTTACTTTCTGTGATGCAAGACGTCTTTGACATGTCTCAACAGGCTGTGACTGAAGGTTTAACTAGATATGATGAGACTCCTAAGTGGATCACTCACTGTTTTTAAAACTGCCATAGGGGAGATTCAGACTGGGGCCACAATTAATCCCTTTCTCCTGTATCATTTTTCTAACTGCAATCCCCTCTCCCCTCCCCTATTATTTGCCCCATGGGAAAGCCACACAAAAGGCAAAAGGGTCATGAGTGCTTAGCCAGCAGTACAACTGACTGTTATAGCTGGGAGCCACCCAGAAATGCACTTGTGTTCACTGATTTCCCCCTCTAATCCATGGTGTTATGTCAGCATGGACACTGTCCTGACATTGGGGGCATGTTCTTCCAGCATATTGCCAAGGCTTTATACACTGCATATTTCCTATGTGGGACACACTGTTAACAACTGTTGAGAGAGGAGGAGTTGTTGAGGCCATACACAGTCAGTAGATGTTGCATAGGAATGTGGAACAGTATAGTGCAGCCTGATCTTGTCAGACCTTGGGAGCTAAGCAGGGTCAGTACTGGGAAGGGAGATCATCAAGGAAGATTTTGCAGAGGAAGGCAATGGCAAACCACCTCTGCTTAAACACTTGCCCTGAAAACCCTGTGGCTGTAACTTGATGGCACTTCACCCACACACAGATGCCATATTGTGGGGAGATATCTGCAGCAGTCAATTTTGAGGCAAGGTATCTTACTCTCTTATTTACTTGTGTAGAGTGCATTGTTCTTGAATCGCCAGTTGCACGAGTAGGGGATAACATGAAGCCGTCTTATATTGAATCAGAACATTGGTCTACCTATATGACCATGGATATCAAGGATGTCTAGGATGTCCAAGAAGAAATTGATCACACACCTAAACAAGATGTGCTGATAATCATATGTGACTGGAACACAAATGTAGGAATGTTAATATCAAAAATTAGAATAAGGCTTAAGAAAAACATCAAAGGATTAATATTGTCAAAATACAATATTCCTGAAGAGTTTAAAGACCATGAACAGATTTGCATTACTAAGTCCAAGTGAACATGAACCAGAAAAAACATGGGTTGAAAACAGAGATACTGTCAAAGAAGAATGTTCAAAGACTATTCCTGTAGCCAAAATAAATGAAAAGCCTCAATGGATGACTGATGAAACTCTTAAAATGGCTGAAGGTAGATAAGAAGCAAAAGTAGAAGGTGACAGAAACAGAATCAAAAGTCTAAATACAGAGTTCCTGTGACTTGCATGTAGAGACAAAGAGAACTATTATAATAACCAGTGTAAAGTAATAAAAGAGAACAATGAAAAAAGGAAGAACAAGAGATCTGTTTCACAAAATCCAAGGCTGTTTCTGTGAAGCGCCCTTCTTCTAGACTTCCCATCACCAAAGTTCCCCCATGTGTGTTCTAAGTGTACGTGCCATGAGGACAGGGAGAGGTAGTTTCCATGCTGCTCAATGGGAGTATTCAAATCAAATCACACCTTTATTTGGCATTTAAAAAGTACATAATGAGGTTAAATGGAGATTTATAAACTTTTGACGAAGATCTTCCTTACAACATTAAAAGTTAAAACTTTAATATAAATCCCAGGAAGCTAGCAACCCCTGCAGTAACCTGGGGATAAATATCGCTTAAAAGAAATCGAACTAGCTCCTTATCAGTGCCACCAGGGCAATCTGTCAGTAGGGGTTCGATGACCTGTTCCCGTAAAAGTGAGCCATGCTTGCAATGTAGTAGTACATGGGCCACGGTTTCAACCTGTCCAGAGGCACAAGAACACAGCCTTCTCTCATAGGGGACTCTGGCATATCTGCCCATGGTCCAGGCCGTGGGGAGAAAATTTAGACGAGCTTGCATAAAGAGATGTCTCAAGAAAGGGGAGGTCAGAGTGCAAAAGTAGCTGGGTAGCGAGCCCGGGGCTGGATAGATACCAAGAGCTAAGGGTGAGCAAGAATTAGTAGCTCTAGCAAGGAGTGTTTGTTTTTTAATATCAGTAATCTTTAGTTCTAGAGTTTGAAAGGCTTGTGCCTCATTTAGGGGGAGTAGCGCCTCGAAAGATACCCCCATATGCCACGTCAAACTCAAAGGGGTGACTCTGAAACAAAGCCTCAACCAGAACTTAAAAATAAGTAGCCAGGCCCTAGTTTCTAGTAGACCTAGCCCTGTCTCTAAACAAAGAGCAGGGTAAGGGACACAGGTGGGAATTCCCAATATTCACCACAGAAAAATAGACTGGGCTGACTCTAACTTCTGGTTGTGAGTTACCTCCCAAATAGGAATTCCGTAGAATAACAAGGGGAGCAGCTACGCTTTATAAGGGAGTATTCATATTTACATGTACATTATCACATGTAATATTATAATGGCTCAAGAGACATCTTTTAAAGTCTATTGGCTTCAGCGGATTTAGTAGTGTGAAACTCTGCTTAGGGCTGCACTGTAAGCCATGCTCCTCCACTGCAACGTGTGATTTCTTGTCCAAGTGCTGGAACAGCCTTATCAGCACCACATTTACACTTATGCAACATTGGCAAGACTGGTTTAAGGATGCTGCCAATTTCACCATGAATTTACTGTGTTCGAAGGTGCTGATCAGATGTGAGCTGATCACTTGGTCTATTTGGTTCCTGCTGTGCAGTTGCAAACCCCAGCTGAACCAGTTTGCATTGACTTTTCCCAAAACAACACATGCACAAAGGTCTGTCATTTCACACTGAGAACTACTTACAAAAACATGACTGATTTATATGATTTGTGAGTGTTCTAATTATTTTTTTACTGTGGTGTAGTGGTTAAGAGCGATATACTCTAATATGGAGAACCGGGTTCAATTCTCCAGTCCTCCACATGAATGGAGGATGCTAATCTGGTGAACCGGGTTGGTTTCCCATTCTTTCCCATGAAGCCAGCTGAGTGACCTTGGGCTACTCACAATTCTCTTGAAGCTCTCTCAGCCTCACCTACCTCACAAAGTGTCTGTTGTGGGGAAAGGAAGGGAAGGAGATTATAAGCCGGTTTGATTCTCCTTTAAAAAGGTAGAGAAAGTCAGCATATAAAAACCAACTCTTCTTGTTCTTGTTGTTGTTGTTCTTCTTCTTGTTGTTGTTCTTCTTCTTCTTCTACAACTGCCTGCTGAAGAGAGTAATTGTGCAGTACAGATGGGGGGTGTAATAGAAAATTGGGCTGTGTGACAATGTGAATTGCATGTGTGAAAACCCAATTGCGCTGCACTGCATGATTAGTAAGGAATACAGTGACATACCTGTGGAACACCCACAAACACCTCAATTAACTATCCATCCAATCATCAAAAAATTAAGTCTCTGCTCACAGCCACCAGCAAACAGGATGTGAGCCAAACCAGAAGGTGTTCAAGCATCCCTACTTAGGATTGTACTCTAAACCATATCCATACGCTTTGTGTTTTGACTCCATTTGCCTGGGAAGATGGCAGGATTCTTCCATTGCTATACAATCTCCTTTCTACACTTAGAAACAACATGTCTTGTTATTTCACATATTTCTCTTATCAATGCATAATAAAATGATACCACACACAACTGAGAACTGACAACTTGTATATGCAATTCTCTATGAGCAACTGGACAATAAAAGACAGTATTAGCCTTTCAGTTAAAGCTGTACCATATATGCTCTAAGACTGCAAATAAAGACTCGAGTTTTCTTTCAGAAGCAAAGTTGAAACATTTAGCTAACTCAGTTCTTTCAGTCGGGTACGTTTGATATTAAAAACACATCCAAGGTCTCGTCATCAATAAAGTGGGAGCATAATAAAAGAATAATGTAGTTACTTGCATTACAAAAGCAATTTTACTTGGTTCGAGCAGAATACCTTCATCTTCTTTTTCAACCACATTTTTCAATTCCTCACACTGTATTCACGCCAAGCTTCTGCATTTCCTAATTTATTTTAATGAAAATTATAAGACTCGGGTCCCTTGGTGCTGGAACCAAGATTTATAATAAAACAGAAGAGGTATAAGTTTTGACATGTTCAATTGCAGACACATTTCTCTTTCCCTGTGTCCAAAGTTTAATCAGGATCCTTTGTTGTGCTATGAATGATGGGTAAAGTCCGCTATTTTGTAAGCATGTGCACATCCAGATCCTTCATAATATTAGTTAAAATCAATGTGCTGCTTTTTTTAATTATTGCTCATGGTACAAAGCAGGGAAGGCTCATTTAGAAATGGATCAATATTGAAAAGGGATTGGTAGACGGGCGAGCAGTACATCAGGCTGCTTGATGTAAAAATCATTGGGCCTGTGCGGCGGTGGTTTAGGGTTATCAGCCTGGTTAGCCTCCAGCTGGCTGGAGGGCAGTGTAATGGGTGAACCTTACATGAACCAGTGTTCCTGGCTGTGATGTTCCTCGAGAAGTTGCCACCGAGCATACAGCATCATACACATCTTTAAAAAAGAAACGATTAGGAAAACTTATCTCTGTCTGCTCTTTATTGATCCCGGGTAACTAAGTTTTGACTGTAGTAGATGAGTCGTTTCTTTGTTCTTCCTTTAACCAGTTTATAACCAGGTCGTACGTCTGTCCCTCGCTGAGGCTCTGGCCTATAGTAGCGTCAAGAGAAAACAACATGGAATCAGACACACTGTGAGCTCAGCTACAATATAATAATGTGGATCTGGGTGGCGATGGGAGCAGTTGCCAAGTTGGAGCTTGCAGGCAAGAGACAAGCCACCTCTTCCAGGTGTCGGGTGTCGATGATATGCTGATAATGTATATAAACTTTCATTACAATAAGTATTTGCATTTATTTATTTTTAAAGCCAAGGGGGTGCTTAAGAGCCAGCATGGTGTAATGTTTAAGAGCGGTGGACTCTAATCTGGAGAACCGGGTTTGATTCCCCACTCCTCCACATGTGCGGTGGACTCTAATCTGGTGAACTGGGTTGGTTTCCCCACTACTACACATGAAGCCAGCTGGGTGACCTTGGGCTAGTCACAGTTCTCTTCGAGTTCTCTCAGCCTCACCCACCTCACAAGGTGTCTGTTGTGGGGACAGGAAGGGAAGGAGATTGTAAATCGATTTAATTCTCCTTAAAAGGTAGAGAAAATTGACATATAAAAACCAACTTCTTCTCCATAAAAAACAATTTAGGCAAATATTAATTTTGCAAGCCCTGCACCATTCCAACAGTGGCTTCCACCATTTCAGAAGTATGCAGCTGCAAGCAAGAATTTCTATGCTGATCCCATAACTGCAGAAAAAGCAGCAGAAATAGGGCTGCCAACCTCCAGGTACTAGCTGGAGATCTCCTGGTAATACAACTGAGCTCCAGCCGATAGAGACTGAACAATCAGACAACAGCTTGGTGTGCTGCTAAGGGCCTGTGAATAATGCCTGCTCAAAGTGCCCATATTTCGGATCTTTCCCTATTTTGGATGTCCAGATAAGGGATACTTTCAACCTGTATTAAAACAAGCCATAAAAATAGGCCAGGGGCATAAAACAGGACAAAACAATAGTATGACTTTAAAAGATGTCCACAAAACAGGCCTCAAGCAAGAAGATGAATGATTTGAATTCAAAGCCTGGATAAAAAGAAAGGTTTTGCCACACAGCCAAAATGACAGTAAAATAAAACTAGGCTTGGGGAGCACCTGCCAGTTTGGCTCACTGGTTGAAAGCAGGGAGCTGTTCATTTTGGCAAGCTGTTAGGATATGTCCAATTCACATGATCATGCTGCTTCCACAATTACAATGCTTTCCACAGCAGCCACCCTCACCACTGCTTGTCAACCATTCCCCCCAATTTTGTAAAGCCTATGGTTAAAAGAAAAAAAAATCTTATTTGAGACTTACTACTTAAGTGTCTCAGGGTCATTCTCAGGAGGACATATGTTTTGGTATATCTTACAAAGCGTAGTCCCTGTAGTCAACTTCAACCCAAACTGCTCGTCATGATCACCGCTTGGTGTAGTGGTTAAGAGCCAGTGTGGTGTAGTGGTTAAGAGCAGTGGTTTGGAGCGGTGGACTGTGATCTGGAAAACTGGGTTTGATTCCCCACTCCTCCACATGAGCGGCGGAGGCTAATCTGGTGAACTGGATTCATTTCCCCACTCCTACACATGAAGCCAGCTGGGTGACCTTGGGCAAGTTACAGCTCTGATAGAGCTCTCTCAGCCCCACCTACCTTACAGGGTGACTGTTGTGGGGAGGGGGAGGGAAGGTGATTGTAAGTTGGTTTGAGTCTCCCTTAAGTGGTAGAGAAAGTCGGCATATAAAACCAACTCTTTTTCTTCTTCTTTGTTTGTTTAATTGAAACTGGCACTATTACATCACGACATCGTTACACACACCAAGGATTTTTTTTAAAGGAAGGATTTAATAGACAAAACAACCTTTTGTATATTGTGCTTTTGCAAAGCCATCCAATGGGTTAACAACTGAAGAAGTAATGTAAACTACTTGAAGTCCTGAGGCCAGCTGCAACACATACTGTTAAAATTCATGGTGACTACTGTCAAATGTGCTTAAAATGTGCATCTGAGCTGGTATTAAATTTACTGATGGGTAAATGAAGCAATATGTGTGGGTGAATAGCTGTGTGTCACCCACTGAAGAGTTAGAAATAGGATTCTGTATTGCTGGTATGCATTTGGCCTTGTTTCCATCAACCGAGTAAAGTTTCTGCCTTATTTTGAATTAAAAGGTTATTTTGCACTCCCATTGTTTTACCAGAATGCCAATTTTGACATTAACCTGTAATAGAAACAAATCTACGAAATGGATTCAATTTAATATTTTCTGATTACAAACCACCGGCTCAGATGCCTGATGGGCCCTCCCCCAAACAAATTAGAATCTTCCTATACACGTGCTGTCAAATTTGAATGGATGCTTGTGGGCTGATTTTAAACACTCTGGAAACAAGAGTACATTTTTTAAAGGAAGTCGTAACGCAGCCTTCACCCAAATGGTGCGAACATGTGGCTCTAATTTAGAATGTCATCCCATATTCCGAATGGTTCCTCTATATTGTGCTCGACGCCAATGCAAGAAAAAAGGTGCTGCAGTGAATTATTGTGTAATTAATCATTTGACCATGAGGGACTCATTTACTAATTAAAAACGCAAAAAGAGTAAATTGAAATAAGCAGTGACTACTAAATCATGTCCTTTGACATGTCGGCAGCATTGTAATATATCATAATGTATCAGTCAGAGACATTTGGATCCTACACATTCAGATACCTTTTATTTAGGATGGCCTGGATCATTCATTACACCTCTAGTTCAGGGGCTGCTCTTGTTGCTACTGCTACTCTTCAAGCTATCTGTACAAATGTTACAGTGTGTGTTTTTGTTGTGATAAATACTATATATTACAAATACCCATGCACATATGTCTGGAGAGCTTAGTATCTACAGTGAGATCAACAACTAGAGGCTCCATTGTAATGTCTGCCCTTCTGAGGCGGACCTACATTTTTGGAACCCTGAAGCTGGAACTGTTATGGGGCCCCTTTGCAACCAGCAACAATAGGGCAACATCCAACAAGGTCCAAAGGGCCTTGCTGCCCTTGCAAGGACCTTGAGGCCCAAATGGCGGAGAACAGCGTGGTGGGGTGGAGTCCTTGAAAATGGGCCATACAGTGAACCCCTTCCCACCAGCAATGAGGTCTGGGTAACCGCTGTTATCTTCTTCAGTGGGGTTGTTCTATGGCAGAATTGAGAATTCAGATGTCTTTTTATGGTTCCAATTGGCTCTAGCCTAAGGGCTGAGCTATAGAACTAGTAAGCCGTTCACCAATGAAGGATTCAAGGATCCAGCTGCCTCAGTGGTCACGTGCCCTAGCATGGTCTCAATGTGGGGCTCTGGCAGCAGACATGCTCATGTGCAGTCTCAATGTGGGATTGCACAGAAGTCCAAAGATGGATCATGTAATAACCAACTTCCTACAAATAAACATTGAGCTCATCAGAAAAAAAAGGTTCTAACCTAGCTATTTACATGCTGCACACATTTTCCATTTACATTAGGGCGTTCATGCTCACACCAGATGTGGGGTATTCCCTGCCTCTTGAAGCAGTCCTCAAAGTAAAACAGTACAGTGATATCATAAAAACAAGATATGGCAGAGCCTGAGGAGAGCGGGGTTTGGGGAAGGGAGGGAATTCAATGCCATAAAGTCCAAATGCCAAAGCGGCCTTTTTCTCTAGGTGAACTGATCTCTATCAGCTGGAGATCAGTTGTAATAGCAGATCTCCAGCTAGTACCTGGAGGTTGGCAACCCTACTAATTACCAATAAAACTTTCATCCAAAAATTATATTCATAAACCAGTCCTCAGGCTAGATGAGAACATAAAACAGCTTAAAATATTAACCCCCTTAGGTAAAAGCCTATGTAAAAAGTAAATGCTTTGGTAGGGGGCCTAAAGGGAGGGAGGCTCCAGCAGAAGCCTCAAGGGGGAGGCCATTCCAAAGGCAAGGCACCACCATTGAAAAATTTGCTTGACTCACCAGACAGAAAACATCAATTTAGAAAAGAAATGGTTTCAGGAATATTTGGGTTTTCGTTTTACCGAATACCAAAACCTGGGAATAAAGATGAAGCCCGATAGCCAATCGCCGAATCAGCTGAATAGGTATTCTGCTTTTTTCGGCTTTGGCTTTCCCCAGGCTTTTCCCTATGGGAATTTGTTTAATGAGCTCTGGAGAAGGCATTTTTGGAGGAAGAGTTCCCAAATTTTCAGGGTAGCTTCAAGGGACTCTCCTTGCATGAACCCCAAGGTTTGGTGAAGATTGGGTGAGGGGGTCTAATTTGATGAGGTCTGGAAGGGGTCTCCCCCTACTCAATAGAGAAGCATTGTAAACTTTATGAAGATGACATTGCTACCCTAATCAGTGTAGTAAGAATCCTCCTCAAGACTATTCAGTGGGATTTATTAACAGGAAAGTGTTTTTAGGATTATACTGTTCACTAGAACTAGAAGTAGTGTGGCAACGAATGAGGCAGAAACTTGAGCATGATATTACAAGCCCAAAGACACTCAGCCCAATTGTTGGGTAGAACACTGCAGAAAAGAATGACATCAGACAGAGCCCTTTAGGTGATCAAGTGTGCTCAATCAGTTTTCCGCAGCATAGCAATAGTTTTGGCATAATTCTACTTCATCCCGAGATGGGAGACCGGTAAAACCCATTTCACCGTGGCTTTATCCATTGGGGAAGTGTGGCATAGTGAGAGATGACTATCCATCCTTCGATCTGTAAGCTACATGCTTCTCAGCATTTGAGATAGATAGATAGTCATCTCTTGCTATGCCATAGTCATCAGCGTTTGACATAGATAGTCATCTCTCACTATGCCATACTTCCCCAATAGATAAAGCTATGGTGAAATGGGTTTTACCAGTCTCTCATCTCGAGATGAAGTAGAATTATTCCATAATTGCGGCTCATTTAGATGAATTGCACATTATTAAACGCGCTGACACACGTTCCTCCATGTCTTGCGCTACGGAACTCTTGTCTGGGTTTTCCACCTACCTTCTACAGAGCACCGCTTTGCCTTCGCTCTACTGGAGCTGCGTCACCACTCGGTGCAGCACCACACCTTCTGTAATCATCACAGATTTTTTCGGGACTATATGGTTGTTCTGTATATTGTTATATTTTGTATGGGACCTTGTACCTATACCATTATATAAGTTGTGTGCCATCAGTGCTTGATGTTGTTTGTTAGTATCTGGAGGTTGGCAACCCTATCATGAGCAGAGCTTGGACTGCAGTACTGCAGCTTACCACTCTGCACCACGGGGCTTGCCTGACCCAACCTTATAATAGCTGTTGTCTCTGGAACCTGACAGTTCTGGTGCAATGCTTGCCACTGCCCCACTACCAACTAACTACTCTCCTGAAAACTTGAAATAAACCTGCAGGGACCATTCTGCTTTCCTCTGGCCCACCTCTTGCTTAGCTACTCCTTCAGAACCTGACAGTCAGTTATCCTAAAACCATATGTTCTGGCTGATGGCTTGCTCCCTCCTCAATTTAGAATCTTGATCCTATTACTAATTAGGAAGCTGACCCCACTGACCAAGTGATGGGGGGGGGGTAATACGTGACAAATGCAAAACTGTTAAAATAACTCTTTCAAATCTACTTTATTATCAATTTTGGTGTGTCCTAATTAGGGCTGCAAGCATTAGTCAGTAGATTAATCTAGTAACTCTTTAGTAGATTATTTGGAGAATATAATCATTGAGTATGTAAGATTAAGGCACACTGTTACTTTTTTTAGTCTATTTTGACTCTGGTGTGTTACAGTAGTAAGATATGAAAAAGGCAATATCAAAGTTTGCCTTTGAAATCTTACCCGAATGTATGTTTATGAAGTTACAGAGTTATCTTGACACTTCCTGCCACGTTGTAAAAAGGCACCTCATCTTAAGATTTGGGGGCAATATTTGCATTTATTTCAATTCAGTGAATTTGAATTGGTAAAATGATTAGTTGACTACATATTTTTAATCAGTTCAGTGCGCTAATCCGAGTACATCTTTATTTTTCAATGGGGATTTAATAATGAATGGCATTGGTAAGTGGCCACCAATATAATGGCAATGCAAATTCCACTCGCTCATTTAAGAGTAGCTATTTCCAAAAAAGCTGCTCTGTTGCTTACATCTTTATTCCCACGGCTTTACTCTCTGAATCCCTAGCAATGCTTAATGTCGGCAAGCACATTGTTTAATAGTTATCTGCGACGCTCTATACTTGTCTTCAAATATTGTGATTTAGATAGAACTCTAATGCACAAGAGCAACTTGTCCCCAGAGCATTATTCAGAATATAAATTAAGTGATATTATAACGGAGCCCTCACTTAGCTCAGCGTAATGAATATGAAACATCATGTACTAGTGACCAAGGTCATTCTGCGAGAATGAATTACTCTATTAACTTCCCCTTTAAGTAGCATTAGAGATAATAAATGGAGAGATTTAATGTAATTCTGATAATATTATTCATGCAGAAGTAGCATACTTTATCTTGTTAAAATAATTAAGACACACATTGAGGGTGGTTTTACATGGTGGAGATATGAAACTTAACATTGTGTTCGTTGCCTGTCGCTGGATGACTCTGCCTCCGCCCGCAGCAATGCAGATAATCTGATAAAAATCAAAAAGCTGATTTATAGCTATGCTAATTCTAGATCATCCTTGTGGCCCTACTAGGTATGTTCCAAATGCTGCATCAGATTATGCCAGGCTTTAGTAGTGATATTAGATTAAAGTCCATGTTTATGATTTTTTTTAAAAGCATCTATCATTCTTTTCCATAAAACCTTATTTAGCTTTTCTCTAAGAAGCATGTGATACTTTTTTAAAGCTCTGCATATTACTTTTTTATCCAGACATATTTAAGCTTTCCATTTCAGCAATGCAGGATATTACTTTAGGGGTGCCATGTGCTTAGCCGTGATATTTTTTAGCTGAACAGCTGTGATACAGACCTAGTGATCATCTCAACTTTTCCCAGACCTGGTTTGCGCAGGTACTGGCATACTCGGAGGGCCAACAGTCAAGGATTATGTTGTCACTTTTCAAATTGTATTATATTATGTTAGGGTTAAATCTTCTGTTCAGTTTGGATGCCAGGCCAGTTAGTGGAGGAGCTGTGGCTCAGTGGTAGAGCATCTGCTTGGCATGCAGAAGGTCCCAAGTTCAATCCTCAACATATCCAGTTAAAGGGACTAGGCAAGTAGGTGATGTGAAAGACCTCTGCTTGAGACCCTGGATAGCCGCTGCTGGTCTAAGCAGACAATACTGACTTTGATGGACTAAGGGTCTGATTCAGTATAAGGCAGCTTCATGTGTTCATGTGTATGTAAGCAGCATGTTGGACATTTTAAATGATGACAATGGTTTTTCATTTAAAAAGTGTCAACAATGTGATTGCTTCATCTGTGTAATTCACTGTTATGGGATACATAGATAACTCATGGAATGTATGATTGGTCTCCCTGGAGAACATTAAAATATTCCTGACATATTATTTGTTTGTTTAAAACATGACTATGCCACTTTTGCACCCAACTCAGGGTCCCCAAGGCAGTGAATGTTAAAACATTTCAAACATTAATACAGCATTTAAATTATACAATACAAATTACATAAAATATTTAAAACAATTAAACGTATAAACACATAAATGTTATCACACAAACAGGAAAGAGGGTTAATAAGAATTAGTGAGGAAACACCAAACAAAAATGTGAAAAGTCTTCACTTGCTGGCAGAAGACATCAATAGAGGGAAACAGATGAATCTCCCTATGGAAGGAGTTCCAAAGTTTCAGCTCCACAGCCAAAAAGGCCCATTTTTGGATTGCCACCCTTCTAGCTTCAGTTGCTTGAGGTACCCTAAGCTGGACCTCTCATGATGACTGGAGTGATTGGGTCAGTTCATTTGGGAGTAGGTGATCCTTAAGGTATGCTGGCTTCATGCAATACAGGGCTTTAAAGGTCAGCACCAGTACCTTGGGGAGGGAAGGCAGCATGGTATAGCCTGATCTTGTTGGATCTCGGAAGCTAATCAGGGTCTGTACTTGGAAGGGAGTCCTCCAAGGAAGACTCTGCAGAGGAAGGTAAAGGTAAACCACCTCTGCTTCTCACTTGCCTTGAAAGCCCCTTGCTGGGGTCACCAAAATGCAGCTGCGACTTGACTATACTACACACACACACCTTGGATTGGGCTCAAAAGCAAACTAGTAGTCAGTGTAGATGAAACAAGGCTGGAGTGATAGGGTCACTATGACCCAGACCAGTCACATTCTGGTTGCAGCATTCTGTACCAACTGTAGTTTCTGGACAGTCTTCAAGGGCAGCCCCACATGGTGTGCACTGCAGTAATCTAAATGTTTGACTATCAGGACATCTGCCTGTTATTCTTATCTGTATTGTTATCTGTGCCACCGCCACCCCCATCGTGCCTGTTGGGAACAGGAAGTTACTAGCCAATCCTGGAAGAGTATGCAGTCAAAGGTTTGGGCATTCCCAGTAGAATTTTTTAAAAACTTTTCCCTTTAAACAGACTCCTTTAGTTATCAAACTACTTACAAAACTTGCTTCAGTTTCCAAAGAGGATTTCCATACAGTGTGTGGAATTGAAGTTCAAGAAACACAAGTTCAAAGTGACCTTGGGCCAGGACTGTAGCAAGCCTTTCTTGCTCATTTTAACACCACAACTGCAAAACTTTTTTTTTTTTTTACCTATAACCAACAGAAACTCCTAGGACCTTTTCACTAAGACAAATTACCAAGGTGTATTTTAATGTTTATGACCTGCTAATTGTCACAAATGCATTAAGTTGAACAAGAACAGTTATTTTTTTAAAAAAAGTTATGCACTTTTTCACATACAAAACAATTTCATGAAGTTACTCTAACCTCTTTAAGAATCTTGCCACACGTAATCGTAGTAACTACAGGGTTTTTTTTGGGACATGATAAAGACAATCACAACCTTGAAAAATCTAGTAATGGGAACTGTGGATGAACAGGCCACCGGTGGCGCTATGGTCCCCCCTCCTTAATTTTAATCTATTTTTCCTATTCTTAAGAAAGGGTTCTTGTTTTTTAATGGAAACTCCCATGTTACTTTTAATGGAAACTTTTATGTTACTTTTAATGGAAACTTTTCATGAGAGCCAGCGTGGTGTAGTGGTTAAGAGCAGTGGGTTGGAGCGGTGGACTCTGATCTGGAGAACCAGGTTTGATTCCCAGTTCCTTCACATGAAGGGCGGAGACTAATCTGGTGAACTGGGTTGGTTTCCCCACTTCTACACATGAAGTCAGCTGGGTGACTTTGGGCTAGTCACAGCTCTCTCACACTAATCAGGTGAAATGCATTCATTTCCCCACTCCTACACATGAAGCCAGCTGGGTGACTTTGGGCATGTTACAGCTCTGTTAGAGCTCTCTCAGCCCCACCGACCTCACAGGGTGTCTGTTGTGGGGAGGGGAAGGGAAGGTGATTGTAAGCTGGTTTGATTCTTCCTTAAGTGGTAGAGAAAGTGGGCATATAAAAACCAACTCCTCGTCTTCTTACAGACATTAAAAATTTAGAATGCTTAGGTGGAGTGAACCTGTGTATAGCAGGAGACACTGGCTCCACCCCTGCCACATCTCTGCTTTAGACATATAAAAGGGAACTAGTCATGTGGCTTTTTAAATCTAGACCAGAGAACACATTTCTATGGAAATTTAAGATGGAAATTCCCAAGTTACATCAATGAAGAGATGCCATAATTTACTATCTGAGTCATATAAAGGTAAGGGTCCTCTGTGCAAGCACCGGGTCATTCTTGACCCATGGGGTGATGTCACATCCCGACATTTTCTAGGCAGACTTTGTTTGCGGGGTGGTTTGCCAGTGCCTTCCCCAGTCATCTTCCCTTTACCCCCAGCAAGCTGGGTACTCATTTGACCGACTTCGGAAGGATGGAAGGCTGAGTCAACCTTGACCCGGCTACCTGAAACCAACTTCTGTCAGGATAGAACTCAGGTAGGGAGCAAAGCTTTGGACTGCATTACTGCAGCTTACCACTGCGCCACGGGGCTCCTATCTGAGTCATATAGAGATCAATATAATCAGAGTATTAGGTTTTCCATCGGGAGAAGTGTCAACTAGCAATAATCGCATTTTGGATTAACATCGATAGCTGCAATATCACTGCCTTCCATAGGGAGAATGTGAATTCTGGGGGGGGGGGGGAGAATCAGCATTTTTCAGTTCCAGATATCAGGGAGCTGAAAAATATAGGCATTCCCAGTTTCTCAAGTTCCAAATACTTGTTTGGTATTTGGGTCTGGGTTTCTTTAGACTTGCTGTGCCAGAACAAGATGGAATGGGCTATCAGTACTCATCATGGTCATTCCATGGAAATATTATTACAGCATTTTAAGAGCACGATAGACAGTGCAGATACTTAGGACCACAGTGCCTGTTCCAAGTACAGGTACCTTTATGTTTAGTTGCATATATATTATTGCACAATATTAATGTAAAATCAACTTATTGCTTCACCGTATTGCCCCTATTGGAACATGTACATCCTTATCATCTGTAGTGCATATGTCTCTTCTGAGGGGCTGTGGCTCAGTGGTAGAGCATCTGCTTGGCATGCAGAAGGTCCCAGGTTCAATACCTGGCATCTCCAGTTAAAGGGACTAGGCGAGTAGGTGATGTGAAAGACCCCTGCTTGAGACCCTGGAGAGCCGCTGCCGGTCTTAGTAGACAGTACTGACTTCGATGGACCAAGGGTCCGATTCAGTATAAAGGCAGCTTCATGTGTTCATGTACACAGGTAACAAGCAATGAGGTCAGAGTTCAGATCCTGATGGAAGAAGAAGAGTTGGTTTTTATATGCCAACTTTCTTTACCACTTAAGGCGGAATCAAACCGGCTTACAATCACCTTCCCTTCCCCTCCCCACAACAGACACCCTGTGAGGTAGGTGGGGCTGAGAGAGCTCTAACAGAGTTGTAACTTGCCCAAAGTCACCCAGCTGGCTTCATGTGTAGGAGTGGGGAAACGAATCCAGTTCACCAGATTAGCCTCCGGCGCTGTTCATGTGGAGGAGTGGGGAATCTAACTTCGTTCTCCAGATCAGAGTCCACTGCTCCAAACCACAGCTCTTAACCACTATACCATGCTGGCACCATAATGCTTCTGTGGGAGAGCTTTGGTTTTTTTAAATATTTTATTATTATTTTTCAAAATTATTAAACACAAAGTTCAAGAGTTAGTATAAACAAAGAATAAAATATAAAATGCAATAGAAAACACTGTTAAGTAGGATCAAAAATATATTGACTTCCCCTACACCTCCCTCCATCTATTGATTAATTAGTAATCTCTTTTGCATAAACTTCTAATCCTAATATTATTACTAATACCTATCAATCTCTTTGGCATTTATATTCTTTATATTCTTTAAAGAGAGAATGATTAATGATTAATACAATCATAAAAAAGAAGACAAGAAAAAAATTAGTAAATCTCACTAATAAATGGATTAGAACAATAGGAAACATTTAGTTGTTTTCATTAAAAATTAATTATTTTGTAAACCCTCCATTTCTCCCAAACACTCATTTTAATAGAAATTATATTTCTAGTATATTGATATCTTATGTTATTTCATTTCCATTAAAACCAAGCCTTTTAACCAATTCCTGTTTAATCCCTTCCAAAAGACAAGCCAGACTCTTTTAAATCAGTTCCTTTGTCCGGAATTTCCAGAATTTTTTTCCTTTTCTTCATTAAGACTAGACATCGAAGAGCATCCTTGGAAGTTGTTGGTAAGATTTCTTCTGCTGGTGAATGATCTTCATAGTAGATCTGCGTTGCAGTTTCTTCCATCTCAAAGTCAATAAAGGAGATCCCCATAGCTCCAGTTTTTCTACCCTTTAAGTCCTCCAAGCTGGTGTTAAAAAGTTCCTCAGGCAGATTATAAAAACAAAGCTCTAAGTCGCTCGCATTCAGATCCATTGTTGCCAGCTGGACTATTGCAGTTTGTTTGTTGTCATTCTCCATTTCCTTTGCAAGGTTCTTCTTGCTTCTGTGTAGTTGCTTAGATGGTGATAGGGGAGATCTGAGCCTAATTACACAGAGACGTTTTCGGCAGAGTTTCCCCCTCAGGCCGGCGGGACCTCTTCCAGGATTCCAAGAGTCGTCCGAAGACTCTCTCAGCAAAACTGGGGGTCAGACCACTCTTGAAGGCAGCTGGGGTGTTCCTGTTCCTCGGTCCACTAATTAGAACAGGGGTGGGGTGCAAAAATTTGCCCCCAAGTTCAAACGTTTCTTGGTTCTCTCGGGAGCCCCCGAGAAACATGGCACTCAGATCAGCGTCCCTAGTGGAAGTTCTGTGGGAGGGCTTTGTGTGTGGGAACTGGAGGGCTCCATGGTCCAGGAAGGATTTTGCAATATATGAAGTGGGAAAGACACACGTGCCTCCGAGTAAATGAACAGTTGTAATTAAGACTTGTAAAGTATATCCTCAGAATGCAAAGTAGAGCCTGGTAAATGAGCATGCTTCTGTTATTTATACAACCTTTCAAATTATGCCTGGCATTGCCCGTTCAACTTGATCCCACATCAATTTTGCAAGTGTAAATGGAGCTAAAGTTCCAAGGAAAGATCAAGTTTTGTGTTAACTGACAAAATATATTTGGTCATGAATGAAATCTACTTAACTATACCTAATGAGCCAGGGAACATATATCCAATAGGAAGATTAGGAGGAGTGGTATTAAAGTATTATTTGCTCATCATATTTTATGATTAATGCCATCCTTATATAAGATTTAGAATCCAGATAAGATCATGAAAAGCAGGTTGGGTTAAATCTTTCTTTGCTATAAAGTGTAGGTATTAAACTTCTATTAACCCCACAGAAATCCTTAATATCTATGCATGCCAAGACCCAAAATAGGTCAGCTCCTGAAGTATAGCATTATATTTTATTATTTAAACTTTAACTGATTAGTTTAGCACTTTAAAAGCTTTAGAGGGAATTAACATTGCCATCCTAAGCAGAGTTATACCCTTCTAAAACCATTGACTTCAACTGACTTAGAAAAGTAAATCTCTGCTTAGGATACCACTGTAATCCACTGTTCTTTCTTATGCATATACACACAAATATGCAGATGGAGGACGGACAGATATGTTTTGTGCCCGGTTGCAGGGCTCTTCTAAAAGATTATTTACAGTGCAATCTTCAACACGATTCTAAACCCACTGACTTAGAAGGGTGTAGCTCTGTTTAGAAGAGCACTGTTAGTTTCTTTACAGCATTAAAAAAATTCCATGGTGACCTTAAGAGCTCCGCGACCAGAAGGATTATTGGTTCCTGGTCATTGCTATAGTCCTATAGATAATTTTAGAATGTAAAGAGTGAGTGAAACGGGTTAGCTGCCTTGTCCCTACCTCTCTTATGTGTGATACAAGCTGCTCAGTCCTCTCTCTGAGGAAACAGAAGAAGATGATAAACGGTGCAATCGTAAACAGAGTCACACCCTTCTAAATCCTCTAAATTCAGTGGTCCTTGAAGGGTGTCGCTCTGCTTAGGATTTTACTGAAAGTCTTATCTCAGTATTTGTAAGTGGGGGAATCCCTCCAAAGATTGGGTTTACAGTGCATTCCTGAAGGGGCCCCCAAATGCTCTTAGGAGCCGGTGAGACCCCTACGCCAGCGTCCATGCCACTTGCACTGTGCAAACTGGTATGGACGCTGGCACAGTGCCATTTACACCTGCCCCCCTGGACCATGGTGGGGCCTCCTGCCAGCATTCTCCTGGCACAAGTCCAAAGCTGGAGTCCTGGGAGGCATTCCCAGGGTGTTCTGGGGAGCAGAGCTGCCGTTAGGCAGCATCCAAACCCCTGCTGCCCCAGGAATACCTCCCGGGATGGTAGCAGTCCTGTGCCACCTTTTTATGTGGCAGAGGCCCTCTTTTCCCTATGGGGAAAAAGCCTTTTTCCCCTGGTTTTATTTTGGGAAAAATGCCTTTCCCTCTCCACATTGGCCGGGAAGCCTCTGAGGAGGCTTCTCAGCTGCACTGTCCCGGCCGTCGCAGCTCCCTTCCACTTCAGGAACGCACTGTTAGTCTGGTAGCCATCACTGGCTGAACCCTGTCCTACGAACTATGAAAATATACAACCTATATGTATGGCAGGGAAATCGTATCAACCGATCTTTTGGTAAGAAAGAGATGAGAGGGAGGATGTGACCTCTGAAGAGTGATGGACCAAGCCATTCCAGGTTTTATAAATGAAGAGTGTCATGTTGAATTGTACCAAAAGACCTACGAGCAGTAAGACGCATCCTGAGGCAAAGGTAGTTTTCTCCAACATAACCCGGTGTCTGAGACTTCAGTGATAAAAAGAAAAGGTGCCTAACATATAAAAAGGAGGTAATATAAATAAAATTGACGTGAAATGTATCCACAAGACTTTGCAGTAAATATATAACTAAAGGTAGGTGAATCCACTCTCTCTGTTCGGAAACGGATCTGATGAACATGGATTACTTTGGAGGCCACTGCTGGATGTTGAAAATCTGACCTGAAATCTGACTCTTTCTGAGCCATCAAATGCTCTAGGCCTCTATTGCACTTAGGGTTGTCAGGTCCCCTGAGGTAACCAGTGGGAGACTTCCCTTGCTGAGAGGGCCATCAGCAGTGGAGTTAAGCCAAGCACAGAGGTCTCCTTTATTTGGAGAAATTAGCTGGAGACTAGATAGATAGAGGTAGGTAAGAGGCTGGCAAGGGGATCTTTTTTAACCAATTATGCGCCAGTTGAGCAAACCAATGGAAAATACCCAATAAAGAGGAGGCTTTTATGAATTTCAAGGGTTTTATTAAAGGTAATCAAATTATTGCACACACACACACACACACACGATTCCCAACACATACAGAGCTAAGAAAGCAAAGGTTTGAGGGGCTGGTCACGAGGATAAAAGGGTCCCAGGGGGAAATTATATTTACCTTCTTTAAGAAAGAACGAGGTACAGAATGGAGACAGCTGCATGGAAAAGCTAGCAGTGACCTGCACTACTGGCAAGGGAACAGCACATGCAAGCACCGTGGCTAACACTTTAGGATCCAGGCAAAAGTGACAGCCACTTGCTGGACTGACTGGGTCATATTTCTACCAAATTTCCGCCCAGGGTGACTTGTTGAGAGTGGACAAAGGTTTAATTGATCGAGATTGGACTAGGAAGGTGCAGTGAGTGAGGTCATCAGAGATGATGGCTAAACACTTAAGAATTCAATGTTTGAGCCTTGAGTAACAGAATTGGAAACTGAGGTGGAGTCTGGAAGGAGGAAGTCAGAGAGAGCTTGCCTGGCTCTGGGATGAGATTAGGAGTTAGTTACAATAGCATTGATGGGATCTGGCAGGATGCTTGCCATCTATTGCAGGAAAAGTATAGAAATGCTAAATGCTTATCCATTGTCTCTTTGTCTTCTTTGGAGAGCTGCAACATTCCTTTCCAGGGAGGGCATGGCTCACCTTTTGCTGTTTTCAGCCCTGTCAGCTTGCTTCAGCCTTGCATAACCAAGATGAATGCCAGGAGACCCCTTTTGTCTCTGGCTACACAGCAGTGTTTCCATCCTTTGCGCACCAGCTTCAGTCCTGTACACTTGTGGGGTGTCCCAGGGTAGCGGAGGGCCTGTGAGGGTGCCATAACAGTGGTGTAATGCTCCTTTCCTCAGCCCAGATCAGGACTGGGGGGTGGTTGCTACCTTGGCTGGCTCACGGGCTGGATAAGAGCTATTAAGGGGCCGGATCCAGTCCCCGGGCCATATGTTTGACACCCCTACCCAAGACACAAGGTGTGATGGTCATGCAGCAGTAGTCCAAACTGGTATTGTTCCTAGGGCTGTTGAAAAAAAAAATGGTATAGTTCGCCTTCGGCAAAATTCGGCCCGTTTTTATTCAGGCCATGCCGAAGTCCAAACTCCCCCGCTTTGAATCCCTAAAATTCGGGGGGGATCCGGAGTTCGGGGGGAAATTCGGCACCCCGCACGCCTTCAGAGGGATTGCCTGAAGGCTCGCGGGGGGCCCTTTAAACAGATCTGCGCCTCCCAGCTGAGAGGCGCAGATCTGTTTAAAGGGCCCCCCAACAAGCCCCTCTGTGCTGTCTGCGCAGGCAGCACAGAGGGTTTCAAGACCCCCCCAAGCCCTGCAGGGACTGCCGGCAAGGCTGGCGGGGGGTTGTCAAGCCCCTCTGCGCTGTCTGCGCAGAGAGCGCAGAGGGTTTCCAGACCCCCCCAGCCCTGCCGGGACTTCCGGCAAGGCTGGCAGGGGGTTGTCGAGCCCCTCTGCGCTCTCTGCATGAGGGGCCCTTTAAACAGATCTGTGCCTCCCAGCTGGGAGGCGCAGACCTGTTTAAAGGGCCCCCTCCCCGAGCCTTCATGGAAGCCCCGTGAAAGTGTAGCCCCCCCGAATCTGCCAAATTTATTCACTGAACCCCCGAATTCGGCAAATTCGGCTCACCCGTTTCCCGCCTTTTTTTTAGTTCGGTTCGTCCGAACCGAAAAACAGCCGAATAGAGGGAAATTCGGTTGTTTTTCGGTTTGGCCCGAACTGAATCAACAGCTCTAATTGTTCCTTTGCTGGTGTAGGCTGTTCTGCACTAACTGATTCCACGATCCTTCCATCTGCAGTGTTAAAGCCTCAGGATGTGATGTTATGAATGAATGGAGACAATGTGCAGGGTGGGGGAAAGCCTCCCGTAAATGTACCTACTGAGACAGTTTTTTCTATTGCATTTTTTCATTGTCATTGGCTCCATCATCAACCAAAAGGGATAATGCAGCCAAGAAATCAGAAGGAGATTAAGACTGGGAAGAGCAGCCATGAAGGAGTAGAAAAGATTGTTAAGTGTATAGATGTGTCACTGGCAACCAAGATTAAGTTAATTCATGCCATTGTATTCCCTATTACTATGTATGGGTGTGTGAAAGCTGGACAATGAAGAAAGCTGAGAGGAAGAAAGTAGATTCCTTTGAAATCTGGTACCGTGGACTGCCCAAAAAAACAAATCAGTGGGTTATAGAACAAATCAAGCCTGAACTGACCCTAGAAGCTAAAATGACTAAACAGAGGCTGCCGTACTTTGGTCACATTATGAAAAGACAAGAGTCACTGGAAAAGACAATCATGCTAGAAAAAGTCGAAGGCAACAGGAAAAGAGGAAGATTCAAGAAGAGATGGATTGTCTCTATAAAGGAAGCTGCAGCCCTCAATTGGCAAGATCTGAGCAAGGCTGTTAAAGATAGGACATTTTGGAGGACATTGATTCATAGGGTCAACATGAGTTGGAAGCGACTTGACAGCACTTAACACACACATACAGTGTTCTGTTATCGCAGTATTTTAACTTGCCCCCAAACTCTGCTCCTCTATCTTATTTTAGGCAGGCCTACATAAGTTTTGACCTTCAGAGCTGAGCATAGTCCATTACCAGAGGTATGCCATGTCCTTAGTAACACCCTATTTTGGCATGCAAGAAAAACAGGATGTTTACCCAGCCTCTAGTAACCTTCTATATATACCCCACATGGTGCCTTTGGTCAGTATAGCTACTGTGTGGCTTATTTAGCATATAATAGTTAATCCAGGCCTGATCACTTGGATTTTAAATTTGTTTTGTCCCTCTTGAGTTTGTTCAGTGGAAAAAGCTGGTTTAAATCTAATAAATCTAGTGTACAAAACAACCTCCCTTGTTTGGAGGCACCACTGAATCAAACACCTCATACAACTACCTCAGTGATTTGCTTGCCATTCAAAATGAGCAGCATTTTGAGTCTGCTCAGTGGTGACATTCATCATGGTATTTAGCCAGGCTGACATATACTCACACTTTATTTCAGTTAATTAATATGCCTCCACGTCATTATTGACAGCTCATGCATCATTTCACATCAAACTGTATTAGATTATATGTACACCTTTTGCACCTGCACTAGGGCTATGCACATTGATAAACCCGAAATGGAAATAAACCCGAAATTAGCCTTTTTGGCTTTTCCAGATTTTGGCTATTCACCTTTGCTTAGATTCACAACTCTGTGCCTTCTGCCATTTTTCTATCTTTGACCGGTTTTGTTAGGAACCCATAGTTGAGGCCCTTATGAGGTAGAGGTTGTGTAATTGGAGCCAACTTGGTCTGACCAACTTTCCAGGTACATCACCCAATAGAAGACAAGTCTGCATAGCAGAAGAGTCATTTAAAAGACGGGGCTTACCCAACTGGAGGGATATACTCTCCAACTAAAAGCACCAGCTTTAACAGCTGCTGATCAGGCTTCAGAAGAAGACTCCCTCACCTGTGTGGATGAGCAATCTCCTGCAGAAGAGCCGCCTTGGTTGAGACTTCGGCTGGCTCCAATATCACCACCACCACCCCTCATGAAAACCTGCTCTCAAACTGAAGGTCACCCTGAGTAATGGCTTTGTTTACCCACACCGTGATCATCTCTTGAAATTAGATTTTTGATGACTATAATAAAGGACTGTTCACAGGATGTCATTTGCCACCAAAAGAAATGTTTTCTGTGCCTTATTTTTCGTGCATTTGAGCCGTTTCTCACAGTTTGGAAGCTAATTTGCATTGACATCCTGCAAAGCAACCCAGATACAAATGGAGCCCCCAGACTCTGAGGCACCAGCCTGCTAATTGGCTCTTTCTGCCAGTCCTCAGCAATGCTGACCTTCTGAACCTGAAAACCAATTGACAGCTCAGCTCTCACAAATGCCTGGAGGATGGGAGTGACCCATTTGCAAGCCCATAAAATTGGACCCCCTGTCCCAAACTTCCCCAAACTTTGGTGTCCATCTAAGGAGAGTCCCTTGCAGCTATGTTGCAAATTTGGTGACTCTACCTTGAAAAATGCTCCCCCAGCCTTGAAAATAAATTCTATAGACTATAGTGGACCCATTTTTTTCAGGAAACCCAGAAATAAAGTCAAATATGGCTTATTTTGGTTTACCTGGAAAAAAATGGGGCCCATTTTTTTGCACACCCCTAACCTGCACATATGGTGGCATTAATTATATCAGTGCCTGCTCCAAACCTACAGAATTAACTACAGTTCCCAGCTGTCAGGGTGAGAAGATATAAATATGCTTGATGTTGGCAGTCAAGCATGCCAAGTTAGCAAGACTGGAATATTTGAGAAAGAAACCACTCAACTTCCCTCTCTCTACCCCAACTCTGTCCATCAGGGTCAAGTCAACAAAAGAAAGCACCTTTTCATAACTTAATAGTTTTCACTGTCAGGTACTTTGGAAGGACATTGGGAGGAGGGGACATCCATGACAAAACAGCACAAGAACAAACATGCGCAGAGTACTTGTAACTGACACTAAATGCATGAATGAACAGAGTCAGACAAGCAAAACAGGGCACAAGTAGAACAAAAATCCACGTTAGGTAGCTTTTCATCTCTCCCCCAGGTTCAAGAAACCCTTTATTTAATTTTTTTGAAGTTGTAACAAAGATGATAGAAGAGAAGCATGGTAAGGGGAAAAGCACTGAGAAAACATGTCCACACAAAGCATTTTTGATTCCGACAAATGCTGAATGTTTGGGGGGAGGGAAGTGTTTTGGAGTACATGGACTGCCCATTCAGGACCAAACATAAACTTGTAGAGTGATTAAGCATCCCTGGTGTTGACAGGTTTGACTCCACAACGTTTGTTGCGTAATACCGTTTTCTCAGCCTTGGTATTTTATCAGAAGGCATTTCTCCATTTTTAGAAACTATTTCCACTTTGTGTCTGCTTTGAGCCCTCACATTTTGCATCACTGACATTCTTTGAAGATTAATCCAGAATGGTCAGGAAAGCAGGGAACACACGCACACACAAAAACACTCTTGCTTGAAATAGGAGCGGGAAAAAAAACCCAGTTAATTTCAATCACGATGACAGTTTTTCAGTGAACAATAGTCTCCCAGAGTTGACATGGTGAAGTAATGAATGAATGAAAGGAGAACTGAGTCACAGCTGCACTTTGCAATCACTTTAGAACATCTACACTCTCCCAGCCAAAATACTATTAATACGTGTGTCAGCAGAGTGAGTGAATCTCATAGTGTGAACAGCTCAGGAAAGAAAATGAAGAATATCCTCAGGGACAGACTTTTCTTTTTTCTCTGAGAGGCTCTTCATTATTCAGGCATTGTGATACTTTTCCTTTATTTGTGTAAAGATTAAATTGCACATGATTTCTAATGTTTCTTCTACTCCAACTGTCATAGGTCAATGACCTTCATGGAAGTGAGATAATAGATACATCGTCTGTTGTTTGGGCTTGTGCTGTTCCTCCACAGCCCAGTACTTTTCCATTGTTAAAAGTCGAAAGCAATTAAATAAAAATCCACGATAAGGCTTCTCGAGTAACTTTAGTATTTCATATGCATCATTATGTGGCTGTCATTTAGCATTAATATGAGATATTATCTAATGTAATATAATGAGACCTTGAAACACACATTGGAGAACGTCTTTGTGGGAGATACAGAAAGTCAATGAAGAAGATGTCCATCTGGACAGGTATTTAATAATGCAGTTCCTGGAACTCTGCCTTTCAATGGTTGCAAATAGAGATGTTTTTACACACACGTGCAAGGGGTAGTTATGGACACACACACACACGGTTCTTATGGTTTCATGTTGCTCCTCATACCATAAACAGAATGGGTGCCTAAGTGTGCTTGATTGGATTTGGCTACTACATAAACTTTAATATCGCTAGCGAACATCTGTATGAAGATTTTGAACGTAGTCTGATGCACAGCCAGTGCAATGAATGGCATTAGCACAGGAGGAGTAGAACATTCATGCTGTTTTCATTTCCTCCCCTTATTACTAAAGTACCAAACTAAGAACATAGGACGATATCTTACAGACATAAACAGTGGCTGTTACCGCACTAGGTATTCCCAGCGATGTATCAAGAGTTTGAAAATGTTATAAAAAATTCTGTTCGCACTTTTAATGTATTCCCACAGATGTATTAAGAGTTTGAAACTGTTATAAAAAATACTGTTCGCACTTTGTTTGGCCCCTTTAGCAGTGAAGCTGTGGCATCCAAAAACCCTTTTAAAGCGATGTTTTTTATAACATTTTCAAACTCTTGATACATCGATGGGAATACCTAGTGCGATAACAGCCAGTGAATCCTGAATAAATTCAGATTTAAAATAAAATGCTTCCAAAAAGTTAATATTGCTATTGCAGATGTGTTCCAGTGCAACAATGGTAACTAATGTACTGAAATACATGTTAGCATGAACAACTGTTGCTAGATCAGTTCCCACAAGTGCTCATGTTTGTTGAATAGGCTCAACAGCCATACCTCTAGGTCTGAAAAGGTTTGAACATGCAGTTTGTACTGAGTATTAAGCACACTCAGGTTTGATAAATGATTGCTGCTCTCAGAATTGACCATGTCATCCAAGTGTCCTAAATATAGACATATGCTTATGTGCAACTCATTACTGTGCATGAGAATATACAAACCCCCAGTTCCTATTTTCCAAATATGCATACATAGTAATCCAGATGTTAGTAGCATTCAACTTGTCAATCAGCAAAACTGACAGACCAACCTGTATACACACACCCAACTGCTGATCTGTGAACAAAATATTGTAACCAGTCTTCCATTAAGTAGTTTTTCTTAGTTTTCCCCTTTTTCGTACAGGATGGCAGGCTTTTCAAACCGATACTGAAGAAACAATTATAAAGCAAATTCTTCCCAGTAGAATGTTTACTTGGTTCACTAACAATGATCATATTGTTGCTTTTGTTTTCACATTCCAAGATGGTTAACAAACGGAAAGAAATAGTTGGAAATATATGACTAAAAGTGTAGAGAAATTGAGGCATCAAAATTCTCATGCTTTATACAAAGCTTTTTTTAAAAAAAAAATCAAGCATATGTATCATCTTCTAGAGAGACACAATTTGGAATCAGAAATATCCAGAAGCACCAAATAAAGCAATATTCAGAATAGTTACAAATAATTACAAATTCAGATTTTTTAGTTCTGGAATATTTGGAATAATTCCTAATATTCTGAGAGTCCCATTGTCTCCTATTGAAAACAGGCTAGGCTGCTTGCAAGAGCAAGAAAATGAAACTTATTCCTCAGGCAGCCTGGCCTGTCTTCTTGAGAAAGGACACTGAAACATTCACCAGACAGTTTGGCACCAAGGGTGGTGGAGACAGGGAGTTTCGTGTCGCCGACTGGTGTTTCCATGGTCTTGCCAAAGGAGGGGAGAATGGGGTGAGGGCAAAGTCTGTGAGTGATGTCTGCCTGTACATATGAAATCCTGAAACAGGCACAGACTCCAAAAGGTACTTTGATATTGGTTCATTCTAACTGAAAGATGGTCATAGCTGTTTATGTTCCTAGTCATGGCAACACGGAAACCCCGCCCTTATGAAACTTACGTAACCTTCAGATTTATGTAACCTAGAGTTGCCAACCTCCAGGAACTAGCTGGAAATCTCCTGGGATTACATCTGATCTCCAGTTGATAGATATCAGTTCACCTGGAGAAAATGGCCACTTTGGAAAGTAGATTCCATGGCATTATATCCCATTGAAATCCCTCCCCTCCCCAAACCCCATCCTCCTCCAGCTCCGCCCCCCAAATATCCAGGTATTTCCCAATCTGGAGCTGGCAACCCTAAATGTAACCTGAAAATGTGTATTTAAGTGGTATTTTTGATACTCTCATATATTATATATGGCATGGTTATTATTTAGCTATTCCTTACATTTTGATGGGACATATTTTATGAAAACTGAGACACAGTTTCAATCCCCGGCATTTCCAGTTAAAAAGAATAGGCAAGTAGGTGATGTGGAAGACCCCTGCCTGAGACCCTGGAGAGCCGCTGCGGGTCTGAGTAGACAATACTGACTTTGTTGGACCAAGGGTCTGATTCAGTATAAGGCAGCTTCATGTGTTCACACTGTTGGAATTTTGTGTTTATGAGTGGTTATTTGTTTGTATTTTGTAGAGAGGTTTTAACATTGTAATTCCTTTCTTTCTTACTTGAGACTAGCTAATCCCCATTGTGTCACCCTAAGGTGATTTAATCAGCGCTCCAAGCGGACCAAGACTTACCCTATCTTACCTTATCTGGACCCATCCCAGCAATCAATCAGGATTCAAGAGAACAACCCAGGCACTCTCTTGGGTCCTGATGACCCATCAAGCCTCTCCTATCCTTTTGTTGGAACTACGGAAAAACAATCAATTCTTTGTCTCTGGCTTTCCTGCCAGGTTACCTCATACCACCTCAGGACCCATTTTGGGGTATAAATATTGATCCTTTGGCCATTCATGGTGAATTTGTGTTCTGGATCAGTACACCCACCACCACATGCTTGTGTGCTCTTCCTTTTGCTCCTGGAAATGCTGGCCATTTTCCTCCTCAGGGCTGCTTTCCCTGGACGTCCCTTCAAGACTGGTAACTATCACCCATCCCTGAAACCCTACCCAACTTCCTCCCTTTTCCTCTTAGTTAGCTATTGTATGCTTTGTGTGTGTGTGTTCATAGCTTAAAATATATTTCTTTTTTTTTGTTATTATTCTTTAAATAAAGCCCCTTTACATTTTTCAACTGTTTGCTCTTTTAAGAGTTTTCACCAGGGACGTTCCTAGTATACAAAGGTTATTGATCCCAGTTACCCCCTCTCGGCAAAGAAATAACTACATGCAGTACTCTGAGCTCCTTGGAGGAGTGAGGAGGGGATGTGTTAAATAGAATACCAACCGTTTTTACCTGCAAGATTAATGTATTATATGGAGTTTTGTTCTTTTACTTTTAAAAATTAAATAACATTTTACTGTTACCACCAAAGATTGAACATGCTAAGGAACATACCAAGGAAAGGAAAGAGATGTGATAAGAATAGCACTGTGTTGAATCCAACAGGAAACCACCGAAACTGCTGTACTGAGGATCATGGAAACTGAAAGGTCAAAAGCCAATGTGGAAAGGAGACTGTAGTAAGGAGGGGAATTTCATGAGATTTTTTGAAAAAGCTGCCTGGAACCAACTTTACTGTTCCAATAAGTAAACACAACTGCAAAAGATTTTCATAATTTCCAACTGAGCATCTCCATTTAAGCAGTATTGTGGCTCTGATTATTATTTTTATAATGAACATATATTGGTCTCGTAGCTTTGCTAAAAGGCATTTTTTTACTTATTTCTCTCAGAAAGGTATCAAGTGGAAACCATAAGCATTTCTTTTACTAATCACCTATCTGTAGGAATTCCTAAACTGTATACGAAGAATATATCAATTTTGTTTGGGGTGTCTGATGTTAATATCACATTTAGAAAACCACTTTATGTGTCTGTGTCAGTCCTGGAGAGATAGGTTCATTATCATTACAATACTCGCTGTCGACTGTGCACTCTGTGATCCCAGCTTTATGTTGGCAAATTGTTCCAGCCTTTTCAACATAACTGGATGACAAATCCCAAGGCTGATTTAATAATTTGTCCTTTTTAAAGGCGTGTTATTGCCTACAGACACTGTAGGGAACATTCCTGCAATAGGCAGGGAGATGGAATGATTGAATGAACAGATCACACCTTACTGCTATGATTGACTCAATTGCAGAAGAGATGGGAAGGCCCTATTGGTAAAATGGGGAATTACAATCTCAAATAGAACCCTTAAAAAAACCTTATTAATTGGTCAGTCAGTAAATTCAATGGGATTATTTTAATGTGTAGAGATTTAGGAAGACCACTTTTTATTTTAACTTTTGTGAGTGTTTGTGTGTGTTTGGCGGGAAGATCACTGACATATCTGAGGAATGGATTCCTTCAAACTTTGATAGATCCTGGGATGATGATGATTACAGTAGTAATAGTAGTAGTCATGGTAGTATGTATGTATGTATGTATGTATGTATGTATGTATGTATGTATGTATGTATGTTCACTGCAATAAGGCCACAAATTACCCATGCATACAAACTGGTCATGTCTAGGTGTCATCTCTGTGACAGGGAACACAACTTGCTCAATGTTCCCAATCACCATTTGTATGTACATAGGAACCATGCTGCATTATGGAAAACACATGGGTGGAACCAATGCAGCCACTCCCAAGTGGGAGAGTACTAACTTAGTCCTCCTACCCCCTAGATGAGTAGTTGTGTATGTCCTTAAGTTGTGTGTGCTGGTTTAAAGACTGAAAGGTCTTTTGTTTTGTTTTTTTACAAAAAGAGTAGTTCAGCTGTGGAATCAGCTACTTAGGGAGGTGGTGAGCTCCCCTCATTGGCAGTCTTCAAGCAGCATCTGGAAAAACAATTGTCAGGGATGCTCTAGGCTGATCCTGCATTGAGCAGGGGTTGGACTAGATGTCTGAAATGGCCTGTCCAACTCTATCATTTGATGATAAAATTTGATACATTTTAAGCATAGTAAATTAGCAAATAATATACGTTTCTTCAACTTACAAAACAAAATCATAGGATCATCAACATTAAAGAATTTTGGACAATGCTTATGCAAAAACATAAGAATAAAAGATACCACTATTTTTTAAATAGAAAATATTGCCTTTCCTGTCATCCCAGTAATCACAAAGGCACCAGTCAATAACAGGAAGGCAACAAAAAAAATTGCCACTTGAAAAGCAAAAATATACAAGAGAAAAAATTACCACCACCACCACCCTCTTTTAATCGTAACATTGGGTAGTCAACTATTCATGGACTTTGTGGAGTCCAACTTTCCTTCTTTCCCCTCCTGCTGCAGCCCACTGCATTCCCCACCCCCCAGTTTTGCTCTTGGGCCCTCAGGAGCATCACTGAAGACAAAGTAAAAAAAGGTAAGGTAAAGATCCCATGTGCAAGCACCGGGTCATTCCTGACCCATGGGGTGATGTCACATCCCGACGTTTTCTAGGCAGACTTTGTTTACGAGATGGTTTGCCAGTGCCTTCCCCAGTCATCTTCCCTTCACCCCCAGCAATCTGGGTACTCATTTGACCAACCTCGGAAGGATGGAAGGCTGAGTCAACCTTGAGCCGGCTACCTGAAACCAACTTCCGTCAGGATCGAACTCAGGTCATGAGCAGAGCTTGGACTGCAGTACTGCAGCTTACCACTCTGCACCACGGGGCTCTTGAAGACAAAGTAGGAAAAGAAGGAACGAACTGGTGGAAATGCCATCTGTCTGAGGAAATAGGCTGGTTGGATACATGCCAATATTTATAAGACTGCAGGAGGCAACTGAAATTTGAGCGGTTTAATCACTCTTACATACTTTTTTCTGATTATTGATTGATTGACTGATTGCATTTTTATCCCACACTCATTCCCAGCAAGCCAGGCTCAGAGCGGGTCACAACATAATCATAAAACATTGATTAAAACATACTTTAAAAGTCATACTTCATATTGCAATAAAACAAGATAGTGTTTCATTGCAGTCACAGCCACTAGACAGGCCTGGTCAACAGTGGACCCCCAGACCAGGTTGGGGGAGGATGGGGAGGCCAGCAAATGATGAAAGGACTTGTGGCTACACCTGAGGAATGGTTCTGTTTTGCAGGCCCTGCAGAACTTCTTTAGGTCCTGCAGGGCCCTGACATTACTTGGTAGACTGTTCCACAAGGCCAGGGCTAAGGCCAAGAAATCCCTGGCCCTTGTTGATGGCAGCCACATATTTATTAGGTATTTCTGAAAATCAATAAAAATGACCCCCCCCCCCAAAAAAAAGCTTCCGTTTTAGTGGTTGACTGGGTGTTAGATTCAAACACATGTCACAACTTGCCACCTACAGTATGTGGCATGGAGAAACAGTGTGGGAAGAAGGAGGTGCTTAATCCCCCCCTTATTATTTCTCTGCTTTCTCTCACAGATGTTCAACAGCATGTTTACCATTGGGGAACTATAAAACACTTCTACCCATGTGTTATATTTATGCTATGGCTGAGTTTTTGATGGCTGGATTGCTAATGCCTGTTAATTTTTTTTTAAAAAAACATTATTGTCATGTTTTAAGAGCAGTGGTTCATGGAGTGTCATTGTTAAGAGCACTGGCTTGGAGCTGTGGACTCTAATCTGGAGAACCAGGTTTGATTCCCCACTCCTCCACATGAGCGGCAGATGCTAATCTGGTGAACCGGGTTGGTTTCCCCATTTCTACACATGAAGCCAGTTGGGTGACCTTGGGCTAGTCACAGATCTCTTAGAGGTCTCTCAGCCCCACTTACCTATCAGGGTGTCTGTAGTGGGGAGGGAAAGGGAAGGTGATTGTTTGATTCTTCCTTAAGTGGTAGAGAAAGTCAGCATATAAAACCCAACTCCTCCTCCTCCTCCTCCTCCTCCTCCTCCTCTTCTTCTTCTTCTTCTTCTTCTTCTTCTTTTTATCATGTTTTATTTTGTATGCCATCTCCTGCAGGGTTTCTGGAGAAATAGCATATACATTTTCCAAACAAACAATAAAAAGACCATTTACTTCCTTCATTTACTCTAAATTCTCTGTTCCAAAAATGACTTTAAAAAACAGGATGTTTCCGGACACTGTTACATGCATTAGCACACAACATGTAATTAATCCCTTTGATGTTATCTTGCCATACTAAGGATGATTCTGAATTTCCCATCCCTGCTGTTTTGATTTGAGAATCTGGAAAACCCCAGTTTGATTGCTCATCTACTTTGTGCACATTTAACATGTGATTCTTTATTTTAATGCTATTTTATGTTTCCTTGCACCAAATGTTCCTCATAAAACATACACATTTTAATGTTATTTGCATATCAGCATTCATTAAGATATCTATAAATCTCATAATCAACATGGCCCCATCTGCAGATACTTAAACCCGTGGATGGGGGCCATGTAGACACGAAAGAGATATTTCTACAAACCTGGGGAGACAGACCCAGATTTGCAGAAAAATCCTAAAAGTTAAAATAGGGTGTATGATGGCCAGGTGCTTTCTTAACTCCCCACCCACCCCTCCAACTTGGTAGCAATGACCAAGTTGATTTTGTTATGGCATGGGCTGGGAGTTGTCAGTAAGTCAATATTAACAAATAACTGTGCTGGATTAAGTGCTGCTATTACAGAGGAATAGGGGCGGCAGAATAGGAATCTGAGGCCATTTCTACTACTTCCCTCTCAGCTTCTCCTGGAGTGATTCACACTAACACCTTCCTTTCACAAAACACAAAAAACAAGTGTACTGTATCTTCTTTAGAAGGGCTAGATGCTTTGTGGTTTGGTGGATAAGACAAGGAATGTAACATGTTATTGGTTATTACAGCAAGGGACAGCAGAACTCTGCTTTAAAACAGTTACCACTTCATACTACCACAGCTTTATTGAATTGGCAGGGTGTTTCTGTCAAAGAGAGAGAAAGAATGATTTCATTTGCAACTCTTCCTTAAACCCAAGAATCTCAGCCTATTGACATATGGTTAGCTTGTCTCTTGGGCTACTTCCCTCAATTCCCTCACAAGTCCCTAACCTGCTATTTCCCTAACACAGGATATTGTCTCTATTCCTACCTCTTTATCCCCCCTGAGCTCTATGTACCTATACTATAGATGTCTACATTCTTTTCTTTCACCTGGCAAAACCGAACTGCCTAACTATTCTCCTGGTAGTTTTTCCCCCTGTTTCTCTGTTGCTTCCCCAAGCCCTATCTGAGGTGATGACAGACTTTTCCTCCATTTAACTCTCCACAAGGTTTCACAGCCTCTCACTGACTCCCCCTATAGGTAGGGATTGGCTGGGATCCCTGGAGGGCAGAGGTAGAGGCTGTCCATTGCAGCGCTAGAGGTAGGGGGGGGGGAAGAGAAGGAGCAGAATCCTGAGCTGCCATGGGAGCATTACAGTGCGTGCAGGGGAGGATGGGATCCCCCCTGCAAGACTAGGAAGTCTCAATTTGTCATATATGTAATGCTGAACCCGGACCTCAGTGTGCAGAATGAAAAGCCCACAAACTGGGGCCAGGTACAGAGTTTTACAAACTTTTGTTTCAAGTGCATTGGCAGTGCATAGGATATTGTATGGTTCATCTTTCTACTACCTGTTGGGTCTTGTACTGGGGACTGATTTAGGGCTGTACTATAGATGCATATCTTATTAACTTATCTTTTGCACCATCTATTCTTATATCCCATATAAGCTATAACATTTGCTGCAGCTATAACATATTTGCTGAAGCTATAACAGATCTTCCTGGTGTTTCTGTATCCATAACCTTTACCATTCACTCATGCTTTTGTAGACTATTTTGCAATAGTGCCTTCCAATAAGCTGTTTAATTTGTATTAGTAACTCCTAGGGTTGACAATATCCAGGTACTAGCTCGAGATCTACTATTACAACTGATCTCCAACCGATAGAGATCCATTCACCTGGAGAAAATGGCTGCTTTGGCAATTAGACTCTATGGCATTGAAGTCCCTCCCCTCCCCAAACCCCACACTCCTCAAGCTCCACCTCCAAATTCTTCTGCTAGTGGTGAAGAGGGACCTGGCGACCCTACTCCTGCTAGTGGCGAAAAGGGACCTGGAAACTCAAGAAACACTCTGTAGTGTTTGTCTTTCTACTGGTAGACATCCACTGAGCTTATAGGATCCCATAGCAGCAGAAGCCTGCAACTTAAGGAGACTCAATTAACAGTAATGAAGTCCTTTAATACAAACATGGTCCTAAGGAAACTCTTAGACTCTCACTTCTTTAATGTTCTTTCATTTTTAAATATTCATTTGAAGACTATAATCTTATATATACTGATGTAAGAATATGCAGAGTAGACATGCATTGGGGGAGGCTACACATTTATAATGGTGACTTGTATCCACTGATTCTTTCATCTTCGAAGTTGCCCTTTCTACATTCTTCTGAAAGTCACTCATCAGAGCTGACATATTTTATTTTTATTCTTGTATCAATAGCTATGAAGGGAACAGTTAACCCAGTCTCTAAAATGTCAGTGGTAGTTTTGCCCTTGAGCCATTCAATAGTTTTGATTCATGTACTGCAAAAAGTTAACTCTCTCTCTCTCTTCACCACCCAACACCAGCTCTGCTGTCAGAGTCTTTATTACTCCGGTAGTATGCCTACGAAAACTCAAACCTCCCACAAATCCACAGTGTGGATCTTTTGTGGAAACTATTCAGTGATTAACTCAAAATGCACCTGGTTAATAGGGTTGCCAACCTCCAGGTATTAGCTGGAGATCTCCTGCTATTGCAGCTGATCTCCAGCTGATAGAAATCAGTTCACCTGGAGAAAATGGCCACTTTGGCAATTGGATTCTATGTCATTGAAGTCCCTCCCCTCCTTAAACCCCGCCCTTTCCAGGCTCCACCCCAAAAACCTCCTGCTGGTTGCAAAGAAGGACCTGACAACCCTACTGGTTAAAATAGTTTCTTCTTTCCAGTGTTTTAATGTTCAGATTGTTTTAAGGAGCCTGTATCAGCCATCATCACATCAGAGACCTTCATCCTAGCTGAGAGTTTGATTCCAGGTCATCTGCAGAAAAAAAGCAACGTACTTGGAACTTAAAAATGCAAAAGAAAAAATAGCTAGGCTAGTTTCAAAGAAGGACATGATGTAGAAAAGAGTTTAATGCTCATTCAAACATGCAGCTTTTCATTGCAATAGTGCTGAAGAGGCAAGTGAAATTCACACCTCAGCAGTCTCATCAGCACCTGGAATGTATGCAACCAAAACAGTCAACAAAACTTGAGCTGAGCTCATGGGTCTCTCATCTGTGCACGTGTCCTAGGGTTGCCAACCTCCAGGTTCTAGCTGGAGATCTCCTGCTATTACAACTGATCTCCAGCTGATAGAGATCAGTTCACCTGGAGAAAATGGCTGCTTTGGCATTTAGACTCTATGGCATTGAAGCCCCTCCCCAAATCCTGCCCTCCTCAGGCTCCACCCCAAAAGTCTCCAGGTATTTCCCAACCCAGAGCTGGCAATCTTAACGTGTCCCTTTTTTATCCCCATCCTTTGATGAAGTCCAATAAAATACACTATTATGATTGTTGTGATAAGAAAAGGAGATCAAATCAATTTAAAAATAGTTGCACAAAAAATAAACTGGACATAAAAATTAAAATAAGCCCTCCCCAAAAGCTTTAAAAAAATACACACACAGTAAACCACAAAACGCGAAACATCTTCATAGTTAACTCTTATACCCTCTGCGAGGAAGGGAAACAAATGCAAGAGATCTCGCTGCTTCAAATTTTATTAGGATAATACGAAGTGTTTTGGAGATTTTTTTTGTAATCACTAACACGAATCTGGTGCTTTTGTTTTGCCTCTGTTTGTTGCTCTCCTCTCTAAGCATGCTTATCGAGGTCTACCAAAAGCCCAGAAGCCCATAGGTCAGAGAACAGCATTTTGATGGATTATGGGATTGTAACTGTCCCTGCCAGCTGACAGCTTTTATTGGCTGGGAGGATGAGCCTGTAAACCTTTATATAATTATTGTATTAAAGCCACTGCGCCTCTGTGTAGCTGGCGCTTGTTCAGGGATCAATGTGAAGATAATTTCAAAAATGAATAGTAAGTATTGATCGTCCCCTTGGTGAAGCCTTATCAGTGTCTGAGGCAGACTACTGTAGATTATAACTTCAATGTCATTTATGATGATATGATACGTATTCCAGAGTAGCAATTTAAACAAAGGGCTGATTTAATTCACAATGGATTTTTGTAGCTTGATGGGTAATAAATCACAATCTGTGTAATTTTTAGAAATGAACACATGTTGGCAGTAGTTCAGGGCAGTTCCTGGGAGATCAGAAAATGACCAGGGAGGGCAAATATCAGCAGAGAACCCCTTCTGAATGATTGGCCTTTACTCGATTCTGACATTCAGATGACCTTGGGGCCTCTGCTGGCAGCTGCTGGTTAATTTGCTTCACTGAGGACACAGTTTAACTTTCTATCTGTCTGCCAATTACCTGACATTTTCAACTTATCACCATCTATTTTTTAAATTATTGGAGGCACATCCACATTTTGGAGAAAAAAATGAAGGCAAGTATTAGGTTTTTTTTTTTTTTTTTGCCAGCTGCTGAGATAACTCCATGACAAGAACAGACAATATCTTTATTACTCCACTTATTAATAACTCGGCTCATTGTAGGTTAGCAGTGAAGGGTGGATCAGAGACATATATTTGGTAAAGAGAAATATTAAGCTTTGTAAAAATTTAAAAGCTTGTTGTGGTGCAGCCTTACAAAAAACTATGGTTCGGTTTTTGTGTCCATTATAGAAACTGGCCCTCCAAAAAAATCACTTGAGATAATGATACCTAGTCACTTTTCCCAGACATTTTACATGTGGATTGTTAATTTTTTTAATCAATTGTTAAGTGTTCTCTTTAATAATGTTATCATGTTTGAAAGGATAAGAGATGATATAAAAGGTGGACTCTGATTTGCCGAACTGGGTTTGATCCTCACTCCTCCACATGAGGTGCGGAGGTTAATCTGGCGAACTGGATTTGTTTCCCTACTCCTACACATAAAGCCAGCTGTGTGACCTTGGGCTAGTCACACTCTCTCAGCCCCACCTACCTCACAGGGTGTCTGTTGTGGGGAGGGGAAGGGAAGGTGATTGTAAGCCAGTTTGATTCTTCCTTAAGTGATAAAGTCGACATATAAAAACCAACTCTTCTTCTATAAAAGCTGTCCTGCAAAGAATAATGCCATTCACACATACAAATCATTACATCATGTTTGTGCTAGGCCAGGTCGTCTTGGGTTACTGCCGGCTACTGGTCTTGAGAGCAGGCTGCTATCTCAGGAATGCAGGAATCCGAAGGAGTCCCGCCAGGAGCTGGAAACCAAAATAAAGTCGGCGTGCAGAGGCGAAGTCAAAAGTCCGGTCCAAGGGTCAGAAGTCCATTTATCAAAGTCTAGGAGCGTCAGCAACAAAAGTCAGAGATCCTTTTGCAACAATTGCTTTCGCAACGTCTGTCTGTTCCAAGCCTGGGTTTAAGCTGTTTCTCTTTGCCTTAGTTCTCATCCTCAGACAACTCACAGTGTTGGAGCCGTCTCCTTAGTGCCTGTAGACGCTCACTTCTCCTTTTACTTTGCAACTCCATTCTCCCCTTTTTCCTGTGCTGTTGAGTGGCTTCAGGTGAGCTGGGTGGGTCCTGCTTCTGTGGAGTTACACCTGCATCTGGTTGTGTCGCAGGAGGTGATTCTGTGTTTACTTCCAATTCCTCAGCAGGGCTGGTGTTTACTCCTACCTGTTGTCCTTCACCCTGCCCTGCATTCTCAGCTGCCTGAGGTGCAATGCCCGTTATTTCTCCCTTCTCAGGCTCTTCCTCTGATGATGCTTCACCTGTTGAAGTCTGGGCCATGACAATGTTGCAGATGTTGAGGGAGTAACATGAACGTGTGAACTCAACATGGAAAAGAGTGACTTGTCCAAGAGCTGCCGAAAGAATTCACCAGTTTCTTGGGGCTCAAGTCGAGGACTCATAGAATCATAGAATCATAGAGTTGGAAGGGACCACCAGGGTCATCAAGTCCAACCCCCTGCACAATGCAGGAATTACACAACTACCTCCCCCCCCCACACCCTTAGTGACCAGAAGATGGCCAAGATGCCCTCCCTCTCATCATCTGCCTAAGGTCACAGAATCAGCATTGCTGACAAATGGCCATCTAACCTCTTCTTAAAAACTTCCATGGACTGCTAGATTCAAGTCTTATAGTGCAATCCTAAACAGAGTCACGCCTGTCTAAATCAATTGAACTCAGTGGGCTGTTACACTCTTTCTTCTGGACCATGTCCATCAACATCTACATAGCAGCTCCCTGGATGGAGGACATTTTATTTGATTTGTTTGTGGTAAGCCAAAGAAGCAGGAAGCTTTCCTTTGAGAAGAAGGGACAAGGCACCTCAAAGGAGAAAGTATTGCTACCTAATTACCTCATGTTGTAGCTGTTGAGTGGGTAACATGAATGTATGAATCAGAAAAAGAGGTTTTAATAGGCTTGCCAACCTCCAGGTGCTAGCTGGACATCGTCTGCTATTACAACTGATCTCCAGTTGATAGAGAACAGTTCACCAGGAGAAAATAGGCGCTTTGGCAATTGGACTCTATGGCATTGAAGTCCCTCCCCTCCCCAAATCCCGCCCTCCTCAGGCTCCACTCCAAAAACCTCCCACCAGTGGTGAAGAGGGACCTAGCAGCCTTTGGTTTTAATGGGAATTATGCTTATTGAGAATAAACTTTGAGAATTGAGGTTTTAATGTCTTCAGTGTTTTAATGTTCTGATGTTAAATTTTATCTGGTTAATTATTGGTTTTAACTGTTTTTAAATTGTGATATTTTTAAACAAGAGAGACCCTAATCTCTCACAAGTTGTATCTGTCTGTTTTATTCTGGCCTTTGCCGTAAATAAATTTATTCATAACGTTCTGATATTTGCTGTCTTGGAGACCCTACTTGGGTAGAAAAGTGGCATTGGAATGTTTTAAATGAAGAATAATTAAGAATACATTGGTATCTGAATGGCTGTATGATTTCTTTTTTAAAGAATGGCTGTAGCTGGTGTATCAGATAAAGCTGAGAAAAAGAACTGCAGTACATGCCTCGGAGGAGAACTGAGCCTCCAACTTTAGGCCAAGATCCAGCAGCACCACTGAGCTTCAATTTATTGGCCATTATCCATTTCTTTACCTTCTCCACACACTTCTTCAGTATTTCCAAAGGCCCATCCAAGTCAGCTGTTAAGGAAACATAGGATTGGGCATCATCATCACCCACATATTGGAGGCATCTCATTCCAAACCCCTAGATGATTTCTCCCGAGTCATGTAATCATTGAACAGCATGAGGGACGAGATGGTGCTTGAGGGATCTCATAGCACAAATACCATGCAACTGAGCAACAGTCCTCCACCCCCACCTTCTTGAACTGGGCCAGTCGAGTAAGAAAAGATTCACCAAAGCATAGTGCCATTTACACCCAACCAGCTCGTCTCTCCAGTAAGATACCATGGTCAATGGTTTCCAAACCAGCTAAGTAGTCCAGCAGAATCAATAGGAGATGCACTGTTCTCCCAGTAGTTATTTAGGTCATTGGCCTCCAGGGACTCCTTCTTCAGGGGGAAGGGGCTTACAACCCATCTTTCAGAGTTGTTGGAATACTCCCCCCTGCAGAGAGGTGATAGTTTACCTCCCAAATTCCCTGGACTAACCCAACCCTCTCAGTTATGATGGGCAAGGGTCAGGCCTAGATGTGGTAAGTCACACACTTCTAAGCAGCTTGTCCACCATCAGGCCTCACTACTGAAATAGGTGCATACAACTAGGACCATCCTGCATTCCAGTATCATTCTGAGACTGAACTGAATTAATAGAGAAAGCCTGGTTTGGGGATGGATGTTCAGCCTACGCCATGATCTGAACATCATCTAATCAAGGCTAGGGTGAATGCAACACTGAAACTCTGCAGGGGTACGTGTGGGTGGGTGGGGGTTAAAATGTTCTGTTGATAGTGACTTATGGATCCTACTGAATTCATGAATGCTTGGGGGGTGGGGAGGCTGAGAACAACAGCTCCGTTGAGATTACAGTGGGAGTTTGCAATAAGAAGTTCCTGGAAGCTGTCAACAAGATTGCTCCTCATCAACCTCTTTGTCCCTTAAGACAGAACTAAGATCCTTGGCTTACTGTGGAGCTGGGGAACCTGAAGAGGGCTGAGGGATGTCTAGAAAACTGACATTGGTGGAAAACTTAAGAGTGAATCTGACAAAGGGCACTATAGAGCTCATTGGAAGATGTATGAGATGGCGATGACAGTTGCAAAGAAATTGTATTTCTCTGCTACCATTGCATCAGCTAACTCACCACTAGCTCAACTGCTTGGCATATTCCAGCTCTTTCTCACTCTTAAATCGGAGTCTTTAAATTCTAGCGAACAGGTGATTAGTTGTGACACTTTTGCAAACACATTCTGAGTTGGATGCGGGTTGTAATACAGTTCAGAGGAAATAAAAGTCTAGTGCATCATCTGGTCAGTTTATGGATCATTTTGACCCAGTTTCTGTGATGGATGTTGACAGGACTTTGGGATATGTGAAGGCCACCAATTGTGCTCTGGATCCATGTCCATCCTGGTTGCTGAAGTCATGTCAAGACCACATTAATGAGTCCTTGATGTTCATCATAAATCAATCACTGACTTAGGGCACCTTTCCTTGCCCAGTTATCTGCCCATTACTTTAAAAAAAAGCATCCCTACAGAAGAATGATGTGGCCAATTATCACCAATGTCTAATCTGCCCTTTCTGAGCAAGATGATAGAGTGGTTGCTGAACACCTTCAGGTCTTCCTGGATGACTCATCTGCTCTGGAGCATTTGTGGTCTCATTCCAGGCCAGGCTATGGGATCAAGATGGCACTGGTGGCTTTTGTTGATGTTCTCTGCCTGAGTGTAAACAAAGGACATGTTATTCTTACTGGATTAATCAGCAACCTTTAATACAGTGAACCATGCCATCATGCTGAGATGCTTAGAGGTAGACATAAGAATCAGTGTATGTTGTTTGGATTGGTTTAAATTATTCCTTGTGGATCTGACTCTGAAGGTTCTTGTCGTAAACCAGTTGTCATCACTGTGGGATTTGACCTGAGGTTCCACAGGGCTCAGCCCTATTCCCCCACGCTATTCATTCTCTCCGTAAAATTTCTGGATAATTCATTTGTGATTTGGAAATTGGCTGTCATCAATATTGGCTGTCATCAATATGTCATCTATATTTCTTTATCCAAATCACTTGGTAAGCCAGACAAGGTCTTCAGCCATTGAGTGACTGCTGTGATTAGCTGGCTAAGAATGAATCCTGACAAGTCAGAGGTAATGCACATTGGGAAGGCTGAGGTCTTGAAGGAAACTGCTTCTTATATTTGATGATTTATGGAACTGCAACATCACATATCGTTTGACCCTCAGTGGCAGCTCTCCATTTGAATACCAAATCTTTATTGGTCGTTTATGCATGGGAGTGTTACCTGAGGTTGGTTACTTGCTGGACCCACACTTTCCTGTTGGGAGTCTATGCACCAGTAGTTTCCAAGCTCAATTCAGGAAGTATTTGAATTCCCGCCCATTGAAATGCTGCTTCGTAATTGGCTGTAGTGAGAGAAAAGTGCCCACAAAACTCAATTGCTGCATATAAAGCATGTTAAGAACATTTTAAGAACAAAAACAAAAACAGAGCTATTTGAAAGGAAGGGGGGAGAAACTAGGGTTGCCAGGTCCCTTAGCTCCACCGGCGGGAGCTTTTCGGGTGGGGGTCCTGGGATGCCCCTGGCATGATGTGCTCTCTATGGTTTTCATAGCATTTCAGCCGACGTTGCTAGAACATCTGTGTTGCTTCCGGGTAAACCAGGAAGTTATGTGGGCGCAGCATGCGGGCGCACATGCACGCATTGCCTGCTGACCCTCAGCTGGTCAGCAGGCAGTGGAGTGGATTGGTGGGATTTTGCCCACCATCACCGGGCACTTGTCAACCCTAGGAGAAACCCAAGCCTTGTTTTAAAAAGCCTTCTGCTCACAAAAAAAAACCTCTGAGGAAGCAGGAAGTATTTGAATCCCTGCCCCTTGACATGCTGCTTTGTAATTGTCTGTCTGCTTGCTGTGAGAGAAACCAAGCTTCTGTGTCCCTCGCTTTGCCTTATGCATGGGGGTATCAAGTGGGCTGAGTTCAGGAGAGAGGGAAGAATCAGGTTAATAGAGGGTTGGGAAGTTCCGGGATTTGTGAGGGCTGGCAGCAACTGAGACAGATGGGGGGGGGTGAACATTAGTGAAAGTACCTATGCATAAAAGACAATTGTCATCTTTCTCCATTATTTCTATTAGTTTGGATGATTATGCTACATATGGCTTCCTGCAGGGCTTCCTGCCGATGCTCCTGAAAGCAATTTATAGCCAAAGGAATGTGTGTAAACAGCGAGTACGTTTAGCAAAGGAAAGGAGCAAACAATGGGTATTAACTCTTTTCACAATTCAAAGCTCACAAGGCAGTGGGTAAAATCCCAGTCTTATTAAAATTGGTGGCAAAATTGCAATTGACTTTATTGGTATAATAATTTATCTCTAATTAAACAAAAATTACAGTAATGGGTTCCTTGTGATCCGAATACATTACGCAAAAGTTGATTTTTCTAAGACACTGAAGCCTTCTTGGGTGGCTAGGCTTTTTCCTTAAGTGGCCAATTAGAGAATCCAGTCATTGTGCACAAAGATGATACATTTAACAGCTGCATACTGTACTACTGAAAATCACTAGAATCTTATAAAATATCCCAATTTAAGGCCTCATTAACTTGTGTAATAACTTTAATGTTGCACTGGCAATGCTTTACTGTAGTTAAGGGTCAAGAGGCATTTACAATAACTATTTAAAAACATTTCTAAAACTTTGGTTATGTCCATTTCTAAGTGGGTTGGAATAAATGTGGGGTGTCTTTTTTTTCTTGTTTGAATGTTAAATTTTATACCTATATTTGACAAAAGGATTTTTTAAAAATTGTATAAATGAGGAAAAATAACGAGCACATTGCTACAATGTCTTTTATGGTTAAATCAACCTATCTCTCTCTCTCTCTCTCTCTCTCTCTCTCTCTATATATATATATATATATATATATATATACACACACACACACATATCTATATATCGACACACACACATATATATCCTTACCTCAGTCTAGAAGAGCTAATCTGCTGGCAGAAATGGAGACCTACACGTGAACCACAACTGCAAAAAACTACCACTCTGTTTCAATCACAATCCTCCTACAAGATAGGCTCTCCAACCAGCTTAACTATGAAATGTCCAATAATTACGTTCCTTGGTAGTATTCTAGAGCTTCATGCTTCCGTGGAGCAAAGCTATGGGTAGAAGGATGCCAGGTAGGGTTGCCAACCTCCAGGTACTAGCTGGAGATCTCCAGCTGATAGAGATCAGTTCACCAATCTGGCAATTGGACTCTATGACATTGAAGTCCCTTCCGTCCCCAAACCCCACCCTCCTCAGGCTCTGCCCCATCAATCTCCAGGTATTTTGCAGCCAGATGTTGGCAACCCTAATGCCAGGTGGAATGAGTGGTGGTGAGATTAATGATATATTTCTTCTAAGGCTGGGATAGAAGAAGGGAAGATCACAGAGGAAAAGAGTGAGTGTTCTGACTGCAGGTCAGAAGGCTGTCTACAAGAAATGGGGCCACAGATACGGGCAAGTGGCTGGTATGACTCAAAAACTTCCATTTCTATTTTGCTCTTCCATTGTCTACTCAAACCCAAGCATCTTTTAATAGCATTTTCTGTTTCCTCACGCCAAACTTTTCAGCCCAGACATTTGAATCAATGGCTAACTGGCACATCCTATCAAAATAGTGTTAAAATCTTTGGAAACAAATGAAATGAGAACACCAGCTATGAAAGTGGATGCCATTAAAAAAGCATATAGCCAAGAGTAGAGTGAAAAAAATAAAGAAACTGAAAACCATTGACAGAAATATAAACAAATAGTTTTTTTTTAAAGGTAACAGTCACTCATCTATATTAAAAAAAATAGAGGAATTGCAAACTCTGGCATATGTGGTGCATTTTTAGTGCTTTAATCTTGGGTAAAGATCTCTCACTACTGCTCTAAAGATAGTCTCTCCAGTTGTCAAAGCACGAATGAACTAATTGTGGCTTAAGTAGTATCCTCAATAAAGAACAGGATCTCTTCATAGCACTACAACTGTGATTTATTCATATTATTACCTTTTATTTTCTGTGGCATAAATCCCAGTAGCTTCCCCCTAAGTCACCCTCTCCATTGAAATGAATAATGAAATTACAATGTAATGGCTCTGACGTTGTTCTATATAAAATAAAAGTTAAAACAATCAAACACTGCTATATTTGAGGAAAGGAATTAATGGTAAGTCAAACATTAAAGGTTTTGGGAGGACTGTTGAATTTCAAATTTAAAAGCCCATTCCTGAGGCTGGGGGCCGAATCGCCTTAGGAGGCAGCATGACCCCTACGCCGGCATCCATGCCACCTGTGCCATGCAAACTGGCATGGGTGCTGGCGTAGGACCATTTATGCTGGCCCCCCTGGACTGCAGCAGCAGAGCAGCCTTTGGATGCTGGCGAGGGCCCCTGCCAGCGTTTTCCCTGCACCGGTATCCCGGGAGGCATTCCCAGGGCACTGCTGCCTTTAGGCAGTTTCCAAACCCCTTACGACCGGGAGCACCTCCTGGAAAGCTGGTGGTCCTGCACCACCTTTTTTGGTGGCACAGGCCTGCTTTCCCCTATGGTGGAAAATAACCTTTTTTCCAATTTTTATATCAGAAAAAAGTGTTTTTCCCCTCCGCGGTGGCCAGGAATCATCTGAGGAGGCTTCTCAGCTCTGCTGTCCCAGCCGCTGTGGTTCGCTCCCCCCCCCCTCAGGAATGGGCTATAAGTATCATAAAAATACCTGCAAGGAACCTGCACAACACTGTTAAAGGGTTGAGCATTTTGGGGGTCTTTCTATAGTAATTTATACTTTGGTCAACAGCTTCAGAGGGGTTTGTGTGTGTGTGTGTGTTTTGCTTTTTGCTATCCATTCCATAGATTTATTTGCATTACATACATTTTAAAGCAATTATACAGTATTTATAGGTAGATTACTAATTTATTATAATACTGAAAAATGCATACTTCTATAAGGAAAACTTGGTTTAAAAGAATATGGTGTTGATTTGCGCAAGACTTTCATCTGCTTCAGAATATCTCATGACCTCTGGGCATTCTCCCTGTGTATCCCCCATTCTCTAGGTGTGCAACCACAAGCCATATCCAGGAATTATTCAGGAGACCAGAAAAATGGTCCTGAAAAGTCAATGAAATATTCAGGATTAACCAGGAAGATCGGGAGCTGGTATTTGTAGGCTCCAGGGGACTGTTTTTTCTCTTCCTTTCCCCTCTTTGCTTCTGTCTCTCAGGAGTTTCTATGGGCTTACCAGGGTGCTTGTGTGTGTCTGTTAGTTTCAAGAGTTTTTTTTTCTTTGCCAGAGTTTCTTTGTGCCCCATTCGCGTTTTTCCCCCCAGTGTTGCAGAGCGCTTGCAAATCCTTCCCCGCCTGGATTTGTTCTGCTGTGAGTCTCTGCTTTGACATTAGTCCTGTTAAACTTGCACTGCCACAAGGGCCCTGGGTACTGCTGGGCTTCCTCACATTGCTATTTGTTCAGTTGGGCTTGAGAAATCCCGCCCCCTTGCTTGGATTTGTTCTGCTGTAATTCTCTGGTTTGACTTTGGTTCTGTTGGGTTTGCACGCTTGACGCAGCCCCCTTTCAACCACTTCAATATCCCACTCACTCAGCCTGGCCGTATATGCTGAGGGAAAAGCATTGGCCTGAGTATATTTGTGAGGAGATTATTTTCCTTCTCCTCCAGTCCCACACCAGTATTTACCTCAGAGAGAAATATGACACAAGAGGCTTTTTAAGTTAAACAGACAAAACAGGGAAGTTTATTGAACAGAACTCACAGAGATTGATTTTCAAGGAAAAGGCAGAAATTGGAGGGAAAACTCAAAGTCAGGTTTATCTACACAAGATTACTTCAGAGAAATAGCTTAGATGTTTTCTTCACTGAAGTTCCTTCAGTTCTTAGTTTCACGCTTACTTCTGTCCCTCAGAACTGTTACCCAGATTCAGACTCTCAGACTCTGTCCCCAGCCTAGCTCTCAGAAGCGAAGGAAGTCTGAGTTCCTTTCCTTCCTCAGAGAACTCACAGAAGTTTGGGGAAATATCCAAAATCCCTCTTCCAGTCCTCTCTGATTACCCCACACCAGTGGCTATAATCCTCCACACCTCCCTGCTACCGGAATAGCTCTATCTCAGAGACTAATTCCCCTTTGTGACCTGAGAATGGGCCCTCTCTAACCCAATTCTCACTCCTGTCACTCCCACAGATTGTGTGTTTCAATAGCTTTGGCTTTAACAGAACCCTCAGGTTCACAGAGTACAGTCTCCTGCTCAGTTTTGCTACCAAGCTTCCAATCTATCACAGCCTTCTCTGGCTGGTTCCAATCTTCGACTACTTTCACAGCCTTCTATCCAGCCTGGGTCCCAAGCTTCAAATGCTTTCTGTCTCTCAGAGCTCAGGGTGTCAGCTCTCTGGCTCCGCCCACTCTTGGTCTGTCAGCTCTTGCTGCAGATTAACCCCTTATCCATCACACATGCCCATTGTGGCCCTGGGTTCTTCTGGGCCTCTGCACATTGCCATTGGTTCTGTTGGGCTTGCAAAAGTCCCTCCCCCCACCTTGAGTTTCCACTACAGTGATTCTCTGGTTTGATTTTGGTTGTATTTGGCTTGGCATATTGGCTTGTGGTTCTACTGGGATTACTGGGTTCTGCAATGGTTCTGTTGGGCTTGTTGTGTTGGTTCTTCCATGGGAGACATTTGACCAGTGATTGCTGCTTGCAGGCATAGCTTCTGTCCTGGAAGCAACCTGGAGGGTTTGTTTTTCCCTCTTCATAGGAAATAATGGATGACGGTTGGAGTACCTTGTTCAGGCCCCATACAATTGGACCCCTTGGTCCAATATACTTGAAATTTGGGGTCATTTAAAGGACAGGCACCCGCAGCTTCTCTACAGCTTTTCTGCCTGTATCTTTAAAAACAATACACCCAGCCATCCAGAATTTTTCCTATAGGGAATAGTGGGCCCAAAAAATTCAGACACCCCCCCCCCCAAAAAAAAAACCCTAATCCAAATACCGTACCAATATTTGAAATTTTAGAATATCAGGAATACTGATATTTTCTGGGTCCAATAAACCTGAAGCTGAAAAACACCAATTTTCTTTTGCACACCTCTACCAGCTAGAGTTCTTGCACAAGATCCATTCATGTCAATAGAAACCGTATAAGGTTAGCCATAGGGCTGTTGAAAAACAAATTCGGTAAAATTCAGATTTGGCAAAATTCGGCCCAATTTTTATTCGGGAAATGCCAAAGTCCGAACTCCCCCACTTCGGGTCCGTGCAATTCGGCATGAGATCCGGAGTTCGGGGAAAAATTCGGCCGAATAAAGCCATTAAAAACACAATTGAGCCTTTCCGCGGCTCCGGGGGGCATTTTGGGGGGTAGAGGTCTGAAACTTTCAGCGCAGCTTGAAGGAACCCTTCTTGCAAGAACCCCCAAGTTTTGTAAAGATTGGGTCAGGGGGGGCTGAGATATGGGCCCCGAAATGGGTCCCCCCTCCTTAATGTGCATCTCTGACAATGGGGGTTTGCAATTAGCAGAGCTTGCCGCCCACTCCTGAAGCTCCCAGCCCCAACAAACAGCTGAGATGTGGGGAGCAAGGGTGGGGCAGGTGCAAAGAAGTTTGCAAACCATGCAAAGCAACAGGTTTGCAACCATGCAAACCATGCAAAGCAACACGTTTGCAACCATGCAAAGCAACAGGTGATGCCTGGGAGTTTGCAAACCATGGAAAGGGACAGAGGCACGCTAAAGGAGCAGCAGGGGGTGGAATTTCCCCTTTTGCTTCAGACTCGGGACCAGGCAAATGCATTCTTTAAGTCACAATTTGAAAACCAGTATTGAGCGAGCATCAAAATAGACCTAACCGATCTTATGAATGAGGGAAAACCTGAGGACACACAACTGAAGCCCCCCCTCAAAACAGGGAGAGAGAGACTCGAGGGGGCACACACACCCCAGGCAGAATGGGCGAAAGCTCACTTTGGCTTCCCCCCCACACCCACAGAAACTGCTCCCTCCCCCCACACACACAGACTCTGCTTTCCCCCACACACACACACACACAGGAGAAAAATTATAGAGAAAAACCCCAAAACGGGTCTTACTGTGGATGTCTTCTGTTCCATCTTCTTCGCACCTGCCCCGCCCTTGCTCCCCGCAGCTCAGCTGTTTGTCGGGGCTGGGAGCTTTGGGCGTGGGCAGCAAGCTCTGCTAATTGCAAACCCCCATTGTCAGAGATGCACATTAAGGAGGGGGGACCCCTTTCGGGGCCCATATCTCAGCCCCCCTGACCCAATTTTCACAAAACTTGGGGGTTCTTTCAAGAAGGGTCCTCTGAAGCTATGCTGAAAGTTTGGGGGCTCTTCCCCCAAAAATGCGCCCCCTGCAGTCACGGAATGGCTCGAATGTGCATACTCACACACACACCCCTCGAAGGGGGATTTCTCTCACACACAAACAGATACTCTCTCTTTCTCTCCCTGGGCCGCGCAGCAGTTGGGCTCATGCACTCAGTCACGACTGATTGGCCAGAAGAAGACCCAGCTTGTCCACTGATTGGCCGTGGGAGAATGCTGCTTACTAACTGACGGTTATACTGCTGCACCGAACCCCGAATTTGCCAAATTTATTCACCGAACACCCCAAATTCGCTGAATTCGGCTCCCTGTTTTCCTGCCTTTTTTGAGTTCGGTTCCATCCGAACTAAAAATCGCCGAATCAGGGGAAATTCAGCTGTTTTTCGATTCGGGATGAACCGAATCGACAGCCCTAGTTAGCCACAAAATCTAACAGTGCATTCCTAAGGAGAGTTACTGCACTCTAAGCCCATTGAAATGAATGGGCTTAGGCTGGAGTAACTCTCCTTAGGATTGCACTGTAAGTCAAGTGCAGAACAAAGGTATTTATCAACTGTGCTTTATGGTTTGCATATCTATATTTCTTCCCATGTAACTCTGAGGCAGTTCTCTGAATTTATAAGGAGCTCAATTGGGGAAAAAATAGGAATAATTCACCTTGATGTTTGTCAGAAGCTGGAGCTGAACCTGGGTGTCCTCCAGTGTCCTTTGTAAGACATTTTTTGTGGCCTCAGTAGTGGGAGAAGAGGGGGTTAAACTCTCCGTGTATCCTTTCTCTCACACACTGGGCATCTCTACAGCCTCACAAAGAGAGCCCAGACACAACCTCCTTGGCCCTTTGCTGACGGTCCCTTTAAAGGAGTCACTGGAGCCCCATTCATCCAGGAAGTACCCTCAAAATCCCAGGGCAGTGAGTATTCCTGTGAGACTTCAGATGGGGGCGTGGCTTTATCCCTCACTGGAGATTTCCCCCTGGTCATATTCTGGGCCTTAAAGGAGACACACAACTTTACTGGCACTGCTGGCCTTTTGGACACGGTTTCTGTTTCAGGGCCTGCCATGGGGTACAGTAGAGATGGAACCATGCCATTGGACCCCCTGGGTAGGAGGAAGTTGCCTTCCCATCTGCTGGCCTCTGTAAGCATGTGGGTGGGCTCCCCAGCCCTGGACAATGTGCATCTCACCCCACAATTTACAAACAATCTGTGATCCCAAAACAGTGAGTTGTGGACTATCATCTTCCCCAGACACAGTGTATGCCTGGGTACTTGTCGGCTTTTTACAGCAGTGTCCACAAGTATAAATATTTTATTTCCTCAAATGAATGACTTCTAGTAGGTACCCAATCATTGTGCCATTGCTGTGGCTCTTGTACACATTTTAAGTCATCAGAGGCCAGCAAATATTGAATTCTTTTCTTCCTTTGCTTTTCTGTGAAAAACAACAACGGCTTTAAATGTAAGCCATTCACGCACGCACACACATATTCAAATTTACTGGGTCGCATAGTCCAATGGCATAGAGGTAACCACATAATTTTATATGCTTTGTGTCCTCTTGAGCCTTCAAAGGCAGTATTTATTAGTCTTTAGACCAAAACTATGTGTATGCCGTATCATTACTAGCTCAGGGGGAATCATTTGAACCAGTGTAATTTACTCAATATTGGTCAGTTTGACTCTTGACCCTCGTCCCTTGACGGTGTATCCTTAGCAACCCTTGATGTGTGTTAAGTCAGGATGTGCTTATTGGTCTCATCTGTGACAGCTTGCTAAAGGCTGCTTAGCACCGCTTGGTCTCTTCAAAGGAATGTAAGACATTCAGTACAGAATATTCAGAACAAGCACATATTTAAATAGACAGGGTTACTATAGTTGGGTGTTTAAAATCTTCCCTCCCCCCCCGATGAAATACTAAATTTAAATTCTCTTTTTTAAAAAGACAAGTGATAAATAATAAGCAGTTCATGTAGTAAGTGGGGGATGCTGTTGTACAGCAACCCATTGAATTGTGAGAATTTGGAAAAGAATCTGCTTTCTATAAATAATAATAATAATAATAATAATAATAATAATAATAATAATAATAATAATAATAATAAGAGCTGGTTTTTATATGCCGCCTTTTTCTACCACTTAAGGAAGAATCAAACTAGCTTACAATCACCTTCCCTTCCCTTCCCCACAACAGACACCCTGTGAGATAGGTGAGGCTGAGGGAGCTCAAAGAGAACTGAGACTAGCCTAAGGTCACTCAGCTGGCTTCAGGAGATGTCTAGAACAACACAGGTAGTGAACTTGTACTGATAGATTATCCTAAAGAGCCAGTTGGAAGACCCATGAAGCTGTGGTGATGGCAGCATCAGCTAGTTCACAATAATCTCAGTTGTTCAAGATAGCTCAGCACCTGTGGACATCAAAATCTGAGCCTTTAATAACTATGATACTGTTACCTAGTTTTCTGCTGATAAAATATCAAGAATATGCCTTGATCTGGATGTCAGTTGTCACATAGGCACACTAGAAGTAAGGTCTACTAGACTACATGGTCTATTCATGGACCATTTAGATCCAGTTTCCATGATGGAAGTTGACAAGATCCCAGGATCAGTGAAGGCCATCTGTATCCATGTCTATCCTGACTGCTAAAATCCTGTAAGGACCATATCAACAAACCTGTAGTATCTATTGTAAATCAGTGATTAACTCAGGGCGCCTTCCCTCAGCTACGCTAAGAGGCGGTTATCCATCCACTACTTTAAAAAAATATCCCTACAGAAAAAATGATGTGACCAATTATCACCAAGTTTCTAATATTTATTTATTGTTTATTTTATTATTTACTTTATTTATACCCTGCCTTCCTCCTCAGTGGGGACCCATTGAGGCTAACATAGTTCTCTTTTCCTCTGTTGTATTCTTACAATAACCCTGTGAGGTAGGTTAGACTGAGAGTGTGTGACTAGCCCAAGGTCACCCAGCAAGCTTCCATGGCACAAGTGAGGATTTGATCCTGGGTCTCTCAGATCCTAGTCTGACACTCTAACGAAGGGCTGTGGCTCAGTGGTAGAGCCTCGTTTGCATGCAGCAGGTCAAAGTTTCAATCTCTGGCATCTCCAGTTAAAAGGACCAGGAAGGAGGTGATGTGAAAGACCTCTGCCTGAGAACCACTCTGAGTAGACAACACTGACTTTGATGGACCGATGGTCTGATTCAGTATAAGGCAACTTCATATGTTCATATGTTCCCTAGAGTATGATGTACAAAGGGATTGAGAGAGTAGTGGATCAACTCCAGGTCTTCTTGGATAACTCATCTACTCAAGATCCTTTTCAGTCTGGGAGTGATGGTTCAGTGATGGGACAGTGGGATGGTTCTGCTAGCTTTAGTTGATGACCTCCATCTAAGGGTAGACAAAGACCATGACTCTTCTTTGATTTATCTGCAGCCTTTGTTACAGTAGATGGTACCATCTTGTTGAGGCACTTGGAGGCAGAAGTAGTTACCAGAGAATGCACATTGAACTGGTTAAAATCAGACTCAAAGGACTGCTATTTGAAAGTAGTTATCATCATTGTGGTACCTATCCTGTAGAGTTCCACAGAGCACAATTCTATCTCCCATGTTTTTCAATCTCTATGTAAAGCCCTTAGCATAAATCATTCATACCTTTGGGGTTGAATGTCAGCAATATGCAGATGAAACCCAGCTCTGCATATTCTTATCCAAATCTCCTGGTGATGCAGTAGAGTTCCTCAACAACTGCCTGGCTGCTGTGGTTAGTTAGCTAAGAGTGAACAAGTTGAAACTAAACCCTGAAAAGACAGAGGTAATGCTAGTTGGGAAGGTGGAAATCTTGAAAGGCACTGTGGGGAAGCCAGCGTGGTATAGTGGTTAAGAGCAGTGGTCTCTAATCTGAGGAACCGGATTTGATTCCCCACTCTTCGACATGAGTGGCAGATGCTAATCTGGTGAACCGGGTTGGTTTCCCCACTCCTACACATGAAGCCAGCTGGGTGACCTTAGGCTAGTCTCAGTTATCTTAGAGCTCTCTCAGCCTTACCTACCTCACGAGGTGTCTGTTGTGGGGAGAGGAAAGGAAGGAGATTGTAAGAATGTTTGATTTTCCTTAACAGGTAGAGAAAATTGGCATATAAAAACAAACTCTTCTTCTTTTGATGGAGTTCAGTTGACCTTTGCTAACTCAGTTAAGAGCCTCGGGATTATATTTGATCCAGCGTTTTTGCTGGAGAAGCAACTTAAGGCAGCTGCAAAAAAGGCTTTCTTCCAACTCAGCCTAGTCCATGAGAAAGCCCCTCACCTTGATACAGCTGATCTGGCCACCTGGATCCATTCCATAGAAACACTGAGACTCGATTACTGTGTTGAACTGAACATTGGTCTCCTCTCTAAATCATCCTGGAGACTCCAGTTGGTGCAGAATGCCACGGCTCATCTATTATCAAGAGCTAGACAAAGCAGAGGATGTGTATTACTCCCATTCTGCAGTCCATCCACTGGCTGCCCATCAGATACCAGGCTCAATTTCAGGTGTCGACTGTCACATACAAAGCCCTTCGTGGCCATATCTCTGAGACCGCCTCTCCCCCTATGCTCCTCCACAACAGCTTCACTTATCTAGCAGGGGATTCTGCAGGTGCCAACCTGCGTATGGGCAACACCAACCACTGCCCATATGCATACCTTCTCCACTGTGGCACCCACCTTATGGAATGGCCTGCCTGAGGAGGTCAGGGTGAGGGGCTGTGGCTCAGTGGTAGAGCATCTGCTTGGCATGCAGACCATCCTAGGTTCAATCCCAGCCCAGCATCTCCAGTTAAAGGAACTAGGCAAGTAGGTGATATGGAAGACCTCTGCCTGAGACGCTGCCCGTCTGAGTAGACAATACTGACTTTGATGGACCAAGGGTCTGATTCAGTATAAGGCAGCTCCATGTGTGTTCGTGTTTGAATGCTCCCACTTTCCTGGCTGTCTGGAAACTATGCAAAACCGAATACCCTACCAGCCCCCCGACAGCTGCTTTTAAGTAAAATTGAAGCTATCAAGAGGTCTCAGCATTTTGGTCTTCAATAATCACTCAGGTTTCAAGCTAAAGCCAATAAAAAGGAACCCCCAAAAGGTTTGTGCCCCCAAGTTTACACTTCAGATGATAAATATTTCCAGTAGCCCACTAAGAGAATCAAGTAGCCATGCAATGTGATATAAACTGCAGTATTCTGGGGAAGGATGTAGTGGAGCTTCTGCCCCCCTTGACCCATTTTTAATATGCAGATTTCTGGGGGCTTCCAAGCCTTTTAAACTTGGCCATAGTGCCTTGCCAAAATGGTAGTCCTAGGCAAATAGGAACCGGAGTCAACAGTGATTGTTGCAGAAGCTGGGAGGGGGCTCCCTCTTGTCTTTCTCAGGCGGGCAGATGTGCAAATGTGCATCGATGAATGTGCAATAAAAATAAAGAGTGTGTTAGTGAGTCCAGTTTGTCCAAGAAGATTGTACTAGTAAGATTTCTCTTGCATCAACAGACAATCTTTCTGTCTTTCTCTCTCTCTCTCTCTCTCTCTCTCTCTCTCTCTCTCTCTCTCTCTCTCTCTCTCTCTCTCTCTCTCTCTCTCTCTCTCTCTCTCTCTCTCTCTCTCTCTCACACACACACACACACACACACACAAGCACAAACAAACTCGTAATGAGTGGGTACTTTATCAAGACTTCACTCCATCCTTCATTAAATGACAGAAAATTGCTCTTTGCTGGGTTTGTCAATGCAGCTTTCCCTCCCAGAAGCCCATTTGTTTCACATGCTAGCACAGAATATTGCAGGAATTTGCAGATTTTAAATGACAAATGTCTCTAACTTTACTTTGTTCCTAACAATTTTTCCCACCATTGTTTGACTATAACGTACCCGTCTTGTAGATCAGGATTGCAATTTTGCTTATGTACTGCACAGCTTAAGTGCCTCTTTATTTGATGAGCATTGGCTTTGGATCTTTCCTATCTGGCAATTGTTTCCAAAGGATTCTCTGCTTCTAAAAATTGTGTGTGTATGTGTTTGTGTGGGCGTGTGTGTAGCAGTGATCACTTTAAGATAAAAGCACAAAAATGGGCAGAGGAGGTCTTCACTGAATTCCTTCTGTTCCTCATTACCTCGTATTGAATTTGTCATCTTTTCTTAATTGCATTTGCATGCAAGGGAGGCAAAAGGATTTTTTTTAAATGACGTGAAAACCAAGCACACAATGAAAAGAAAACAGTCGTTCCCCAAAATTCAGGAAAAGGGAGAGAAACCAACAACAGCAACTGGGTTGCTTTGTTAGAGTAACACTCTGATGTGCAGGATAATAATCAATGTAGATTATTGAGTTTCGCGGCTGTTATTTTGAAGGTATAATGCGTTTCTTTGCGGTTGGCTTGCGCAGTCATTATTTATTCATATTGAGTGGATTAACCACTCACAACATATTATTTCATAGGGAAAATTCTATTATAAGTGAGAATTCATCAACACAGCTTCCAAGTATACTTGACTCCGCAGCGTGTCCGGGTTTTGTGGTTTCAGTAAAGGGGTTATGTGGATCCCTTTGCTACATTAACATGCCATATGAATTTCGGTCTAAACAAATGGGGAAGAGTTTTCGGACAGAGCCTGCAGCATGACGTGTCCTTTAATTGCCATTTACATAGCAGAGGAATCATTAATTTCTAATTCACCTATTATTCACTCTTCTTAGCCAGCTATGTCAATGTCGGCTTTGGGGGCAGTGGAATAAATACTGCTCCTGCATTGCTTCAGTAACCCCCCCCCCCTATTTTTTTTATTCCCCTTAATGCTTTTTTGACCTTAGCCAAATACTACTTACGCATAGCAGCTTAGGGCTCTCGTTTAGATATGATTTATGATGCTACATTAGCCCTTCATTGACCTAGAAATGCCCTAATATTAAAACAGTTTGACACACAGAAAATCAAAAGCCCTTTTATTGGAAGTGCTATTGTCCGCATCATAAGTTTCCCCAATGTGATGCCGCAGTTACACCATCAATTTCCTACTACTATTGAACACTGTATTGAAAAACTAATGGACAGAATCCTTTGTCATTTCTGTCCCAGTGACCAGCAAATAGCTCAGAGAAAGTCTTGCCTTTGATATCACTCCAGGCATTTTGAAATGACACGTCCAAGATAGTGCCTTCGCAGTTTATGAATGTTACATATCGGGCCAGATTGGATGAAGTGCTGTATAACTCATGCAGCCTTGAGTCCTATTGGCAGAAAGGGAGATATATAATAATATAATAAAGAAATAAGATGCTTTGAGAATTATCAACATTGGTTAATTCCAGGTGTGCAAAACAGTGACTTGTCTCTGTGCAAGCCACATAGAACAGAATTCAGTTTTCTTGCCATTCATTTCAATGGGGTTTGCCCAGATACCTTTCAAGCATGGTGTAGTGGTTAAGCACGGTGGTTTGGAGCAGTGGATTCTGATCTGGAGAATCGGGTTTGATTCCCCATTCCTCCACATGAGCAGTGGAGGCTAATGAGGTGAACTGGATTTGTTTCCCCACTCCTAAACATGAAACCAGCAGGGCCACCTTGGTCAAGGCACAGCTCTGTTAGAGCTCTCTCAGCTTCACCTACCGCACAGGGTGTCTGTTGTGGGGAGGGGAAGGGAAGGTGATTGTAAGCCGGTTTGAGTCTCCCTTAAGTGGTAGAGAAAGTCAGCATATAAAAACCAACTCTTCTTCTTCCTTCCACTGGGATGTGATAGGCTCAATGATGAAGAAGAAGAGTTGGTTTTTATATGCCAACTTTCTCTGCCACTTAAAGGAGATTCAAACCGGCTTAAAATCACCTTTCCTTCCCCTCCCCACAACAGACACCTTGTGGGGTAGGTGGGGACAAGAGAGTGTGACTAGCCCAAGGTCACCCAGCTGGCTTCATGTGTAGGAGAGGGGAAACCAACCCGGTTCACCAAATTATCATCCACCGCTCATGTGGAGGAGTGGGAATCAAACCCGGTTCTCCAGATCAGAGTCCACTGCTCCAAACCACCGCTCGTAACCACTGCACCATGCTGGCTCCATGACTAAATGGAACTCCCATCAGAGGCAATACCAGTGTTGGGGAACAAAAAGAAGGGATTGCTTTGGCCTCTGTCTGCTTTCTCTGTAGACCTTCTAGGGTTATCTGGTGGGGACACTGTGTGAAACAGGATGCTGGAATAGAGGGACCATTGGTCTGATCCTACACAGCTTTTCTTATGTTTTTATGTTCCTTAAGCCAATTGCTCCATAGTAGCTTTGGAATGTGAATGTAAAGTATCATCAAGTTGCAGCTGACGTATGGTGACCCCAGCAAGGGTTTTTCAAGACAAGTGAGAAGCAGAGGTGGTTTGAGAGTCAGCATCATTTAATTTTGGATAAATATATTTTAGTATTAGCCACAGCTAAGTCTGAATAAAAGTATTTTGTCTTTTTTTTCTATCTAGTTTCAATAAATTGCCATGATAATGTAATACTTTTCAAGATAAGTCTCCTTGCATTTTAAAAGAATATTCCAAAACTGGGAGGGAAAGCAGCATGATATAGCCCGATCTTGAAATCTAAGTAGGATCAGTGCTTGGAAGGGAGACTGCCAAGAAAGACTCTGCAGAGGAAGAAGTAGAGTTGGTTTTTATACCCTGATTTTTCTCTACCTACAAGGAGTCTCAAAGTGCGTTATAATTGCCTCCCCTTCCTCCCTCTTTGCCACCGGTGGGAGGTTTTTGGGGCAGAGCCTGAGAAGGGCAGAGTTTGGGGAGGGACTTGAATGCCATAGAGTCCAATTGCCAAAGTGGCCATTTTCTCCAGGTGAACTGATCTCTATTGGCTGGAGATCAGCTGAGATAGCAGAAGATCTCCAGCTAGTGGGGAGGAGTATAGGAAAACTCTGGTGAGATACGGACAGAGTTAAGAGAACAGCTGCAGTCAATTTGTGAGTAGATTTATGGAAACTGTGAATGTTGGATGCCGCAGACCAGAGAAACAGAGGCTTGAGCACAAACCAGCATGGTGTGCTGATATAAATATAACTAATCTGCTTGGGTAAGTTAGAATTTTACTGTAAACTTCACTATACGCTTTCCTTTTAATGCCAATAAAGGCTTTCGTATCCGTATTTGGGTAAGTTAAAATTGTGTTACGGTAAAGCTATATAGACTGATGTTAAGTTTCAATGTATTCATGTATGTAATTTCTGTTTTAAATTTTGGTTTAAAGCAACAGGAGCAAAATCAGAAAGTCAAGATTTTCCTGTACAGCAGCAACAGACTTCTGATGAAGCAAATGCAATTAGTGAAACAAGGATAAGAGACGCGAAACCTTGTAAATTTGCATAGATTGTTGCAACTTGTTTAAATTGTTTTGTTGTATAAGTGGAATCATTTGTTGGAAATCATGTTTTTGAAACCACATAAACCATTATATCCAGTGCATCAGTAGTACTTTATGTATATGTGTGTTCCAGGTACCACTCCCCTTTTGGTATTGTATACTTAGTACCCGGAGGTTGGCAACCCTAGGCATGATGCATGGCCTAAGCTCCCATCTGCACAACTGAATTAAAGTAGTTAAGCTTTTTTTTTTTGAGCATACATTTTATTATCAAAGTATCAGTACAGAAAAAAGTCATGCAGACCAATGAATTGGCAGGACAAGAACAGCATGGAGCATACATTTTATATATCAAAATTGCTTTGGATCAGTACATCTTGGCTCGTTTCTTCCAAATTGGAGGTATCTGGTGCTTCAGCCATTTGGTTGCTCATGGATTCAGTTGTCTGGTGCTGCATGTCTGTTCCTCATGAGATCCATTGGGCTTATATCCAGGCCATAAAATAGCAAACGTATCATAAATCTAATTAGAAAGGCCAGAAGAAAGACAGTCACCACCCAGAAACATTTAATTTGCCACTCAGGTGAGCACACCGGTCTTCTTTCCATGATAGATCTGGAACCAAGTAGTTAAGCTTTTAAGGATATTGAAGCCATGGATTAGAAAGTATTTCTCCCCACTATGCGAAGGTGTCAGGAGAGTAGAGAGGAGCCTGTGTGAGAGAAGGTATGTGGCTAGTCCATCCACACCCATGCGCTACGCAGCCCTAGGCAATTGCCTAAGGTATCAGAGGTGGTGGGGCCCCAGCCAGCCCAAGGCCATCCTCTGAGCTTCCATGGCAGAGTGAGGTTTCTAACTACAACACCAAACTGCAAAATACATGAAACCCCCACCGTTATATCTGCTTCTACCCTTGTACAACCCTCCGAGCATGCATGGTAACCAGTGAAGTGGTTAGGAGCGGTGGAATCTCATCTGGAGAACCGGGTTGGTTTCCCCGCTCCTCCACATGAAGCCTGCTGGGTGACCTTGGGCCAGTCACTGTTCTCTCCAAACTTTCTCAGCCTCAGCTATCTCACCAGGTGTCTGTCGTGGGGAGTGGAAGGGAAGGCGATTGTAAGCTGGTTTGAAACTCCTTAAAGGTCAAGAAAACGGGGTATAAAAACCAACTCTTCTTCTTCTTCTAAAGAGAATTTCAAAAGCCATTTGCAAAATGGCAAGACTCTCTAATCCTTAGAGGCTAGAAGTTTCGCTGGACATGCTTAAAACATTTCTGGATACAGGCATAAAGGAAGCAAGTGTGAATTCGATTATTTGGTAGACAGAGCCACTGAAGTTTTGGTGTATTGATCAGAAAGTAATAGTTTAAGAAACAGTCTAGCACATCTACTCAGAAATAGGTTCTGTGTTATTCAAAGGGGCTTACTCTCAGGAAACGGTCCTTAGGATTGCATCCTTAATTGATGAAGGCAATTTTGAATTGTTGGGGATGAGGATGAAGGGTTTAGTTCACTTCTGAGGCTATTTTAGATTGGGAGAGTTAAGTAATATGCAGATGACACTTGACCCTGTCTCACACTTCCAGTAGATCCCAGAAAGGCTGTGGAAACCACAAAGAGATTCCTGGATATGAAGCATGTAACTCTACTTAGATGGCACTTTAAAGTTAGGATCTCAAGAACTGTGCAGCTGATTCTGTGTATGCAAAGCAAACTGAACTTGTGTCTGTCAAAGAGCAAAGACCATGTGATGTGAAAAAGCACTTTCAAAACAGATAGGAATTTCAAATGCAACTAATGTAGGGTTGCCAACCTCCAGGTAGTTGCTTAAAGGAAAAGCTTATTTAGAAATTGCAACTACTATGGCTCAAAATAAGAAATGATATCACTTTGTATTCAAATTATTGCAGATTAGATATATTGGTGCAAAATATATTAAATTATAATACTACTTGTATGAGTTTAATACAAATCAAATAGTTTATTGTCAGAGTTTTATTTGCAGTATTATAATTTAATATATTTTGCACCAATATATCTAATCTGCAATATTATGCATACAAAGTAATATTATTTCTTATTTTGAGCCATAGTAGTTGCAATTTCTAAATAAACCTCCAGGTAATAGCTGGAGATTTCCTGCTATTACAAGATATCTCCAGGCGAATAGACATCGGTTCCCCTGGAAAACATGGCCTCTTTGGCAATTGGACTCCATGGCATTGAAGTCCCTCCTCTCCCCCAAACCCCGCTCTCCTCAGGCTCTACCCCAAAAATCTCCTGCCGGTGGTGAAGAGGGACCTGGCAACCTTAAACTGGTGATATGACATGAGGATCAACAGTGAAAAAGGGGGGGAATGGGTATGCACAAACTTTGCAGAGTTGTGGGAGACGGTGAGAGCACTACCCATCGTAGAACACTAGTCCGTCTCATGAAAGATTTTAAAAAAGGGTTCTGACATGACAGCTGCCACCTGAGGAATAAGAGATTCAGGAACATGTCCAGATAAAAACAAACAATGACAGCTGATGCCCCCACAAAGTGGGAGGACTCCAAATTCCATCCACCCAAATAAGCCAGCTCTGTTGACCCAAGATTTTCCATTACCCTTTGTTGAAGACCACTAGAAGAAGGAGGAGGAGGAGTAGAAGTAGGAGGAGGAGTTGGTTTTTATATGTAGACTTTCTCTACCACTTAAGGAAGAATCAAACCAGCTTACAATCACCTTCCCTTAGTCTCCCCACAACTGACACTCTGTGGGTAGGGTTGCCAGGTCCCTCTTCACCACAGGTGGGAGGTTTTTGGGGCGGAGCCTAAGGAGGGTGGGGTGTGGGGAGTGGAGGGACTTCAATGCCATAGAGTCCAATTGCCAAAGCGGCCATTTTCTCCAGGTAAACTGCTCTCTATCTGCTGGAGATTAGTTGTAATAGCAGGAGATCTCCAGCTAGTGCCTGGAGGTTGGCAACCCTACCTGTGAGGTAGGTAGGTCTGAGAGAGCTTGAGGAGAACTGTGACTAGCCCAAGGTCACCCAGCTGGCTTCATGTATAGGAGTGGGGAAACCAACCCGGTTCTCCAGATTAGAGTCCACCACTCCAAACCACTATTGTTAACCATTACACCACACTGGCTCACTATTACCTTTATAATGCATCTATGATACTAAAACAAATCCCCTCTACCAGCTATGACTAGGTTCTTGACAGGGTCATCAAAAAGAAGTTAGAGAAGGTTTAGGATATTCTTACTCAGCTCATTATAAGCAAGTATAGGCTTCTGAACTTGAAAAGACCTACTGTTATTCATCATCTACATTCCTGGCACTAACACATAAACCCTAAAATAATATAAACTAATGTAGCCTTAATAAGAAATTTCTGTTGGTATGAGAAAATCTGTGTTTTTCCATTCATTTCACTGAAACTGCATTAGGAAATATGGCAAGTCCACCTAGCAAGGAAAGCTGGTAAGGGTTCTGAAAGCCTGGTTGCACCTGAAGTTAGATACTGACCTATCTGACACAGAATCCGAGAGTTTGATACAATCCTATGAATAAGAAGCTACAGTTTTCCTTTTGGCATACTTTATCATTCATAGCTGCAAAGAAAACCCTGAAGTGGGCAGCCTTAAACTCTGTATCAAATTATGTTCTTGGCAACAGGCAGGAGGTTTTAGGGGTGGAGCCTGAGGAGGGCAGGGTTTGGGGAGGGGAGGGATATGCCATAGACTCCAAATGCCAAAGCAGCCATTTTATTCAGGTGAACTGATCTCTATTGGCTGGAGATCAGTTGAAATAGCAGGAGATCTCCAGCTACTACCTGGAGGTTGGCAGCCCTATCTATATGGGCTATGTTTACCTTTAAAGGAGAGAGTAGAAAAGCTATGACTCACAGATGTTGTGTCTGGCTTGTTGGTAGAGGAAAACACAAGTCTTAGACTACGTTAGAGAGTTACCTGCTCTGCTTTCTTACATGGTGCTGCATTGGAGGTGGGGGGGGGGGGACTTAACTACTGCTGTTTTGCACTATTTACCTTTAATACTTTTTTTGGCAATCAAGTCACATCTGACTTATGGTGACCCTAGTTGGGGTTTTCAAGTCAAGAAATGTACATAAGTGGTTTGCCATTGCCTGCCTCCACGTCATGACCCTGGTAGTGCTTGGAGGTCTTCCATCTAAATACTTGCCAGGGTCGACCCTGCTTAGCTTCTGAGATCGGTTCTATTCAGGTCAGGATTCACAACATTATTCTATTTTATTCAATCCCAATACTTCCCACATTCTTGTTGTCTGGAAATGGGCAAATAAAAATTTCATCCAAATATATTGCTCATGCTCTTTCTTAGACAATTGACTTTCCACTATTAAAATAACTGAGATCCTGGTTCTGTTGTTGGTTTGACTTTCAACTGCAATGCATATATGGTGAAACCCATTCAAATTATATCAGTATGCAATTTGTGAGACACTAAGTCAAAAACAGCCCATCAGCCATGTATTCCAGCTTGTTAGGGAATTGATAAGTTTCCTGATTTTACTACCTGTATGGGATAGAAAGAACCTGCTATTCCACTTGGATTAGGCCATTATGATCAGTTTTCTCATGCTACACAAACACGCACATACTTCCTCTATGGGCTTAGCTTACTTTTACCTGAATATTCGAACAGTTCTTAAATAAAGCAAGAGGAAGATCAGTTTGAATCTTCAGGCCTAAATTTTGAAATTGAACCATGCTAGATCATGGAAACTCAAATGTAATTCTTGGTGTGTAGATGACAGCAGGCTCATTAGCAGTCCTGCCACCCATGACCTCTAGGGTCACAATGCAATGTATTTCCCTTGTTTATTAGCTTAACAAAAGGATCATTATGGTAATCCACCCCTTCTTTTTGTACCTCTTTGATTTTTTACAACCTTTTAGAATAAATATTTACAGATTCAGAACTGAATATTAGCTTCAAGAATGCTCCTTAATATCATTACTGGTATTGGCCTTCCCTTCCCAAAGTGAGTTGCACAACTCCTAAACCTATCATTGTGTATGCAAATGGGATTTTCCATCAGTATATTAACTATTTTGTTCATTACGGCAAGAAAAATAAGATTTTGGCTTTCAAATAAGGTTATTTGGTTTTGTGAAAAGTTAAGGGTTATTAGTTTGACTAGTGCTCCATTTATCTTGCAAACAGACATCTCTTCGTTGTTGTGGTACTGTACTAAAATGCCCGGTCTGTTTTATAAGGGCTAAGTATTTCACTAAGCTCTTGCAATATTGAAAGAATCTATATTCTGAGAATTTGAAAACATGTCAGCCCACCTAAATTACATATTGATCAGGTTTAATTGCATGCCACCCATCAGTATTAGGTTTGAAAATTCATAAAAGAGAAATAATGTACTCTTTGTGGATGATTACTTCTGGGGCATTTAAATGAATTCCATCACTTAACCCTGAGTTGAGACAGATTATTGAGCATTGCAATCTACCCAGTCAAAGTCCACTGCAGTAGTACAGCTGTTTTTGAACTCACAAAGAACAGCCCGAGCGCAAGCCATATAAATTTATATGGATTTTCTTTTTAAGGAAAATAGCCAAGTCAAACATTAAAAGTGAACATGCATTTTTCAATTGTTCCGTGACTGTCCCTCTACACTGTTTTGCTGGATAAGCATTCATTTTTAAGCCCCCTTGGGTTCCATGCATCCTTCTATGTCCAATGCAAATGCACATCGTCATTAAGCTCCAACGCTGCAAGCAATGAGGGCTAGAAAATTCCCATCCATGCATTTTCATTTTTAAAAGGTTAATTTGTTTACAGGTGTACAAACTACTCATCTTTTTTTGTCAAAAACCTATGATGTTTGGCACGTCTTCACTCTTTCCCTGTACATATATATATCTTAATATGCAAGATGCGGTTCTCGTTTCTGGAGCCAATTTTCTCCTGAAGGTGACTCTCACCTGCAAAAGGGAGTTTATCATTAGTTTGCAAGGTGTTATTTCCATTTAGAAATTATGTTTCGGGTATTGCGTGTGTTTAGAGAAATTGTGCTTATGTATGTTTTTCTTTACAGATTATCAATACCGAGTAAAAAAGACCAGTTAAAATCATTGGTTTTACTCGGGTAATAGTTTAAAAGCTACATTTTATTTAGACACTTCGAGGTAATAAATATCTGTGAGAATAATTAACTGTCTTTTATCTAGCCCTGCTTCTTGGTGATGATTTTTTTTAGAACCTTTCCTCTTCTTTTAACAGTAATGGTCTCTTCAAGTCCAAAATACACTCGTGTAATATCAAAACATGTTGATTTAAGCCTAATATGTTCTGCTTCAATATGTCATATTAACTCCGTTTGATCTTGATAGTCAAACTTCAAAAATGTGCTGTCTGGGGAGCAATCATCTGTCAGGCAGATTTACCTTAGTGATGTAACTGGAGCACTTTCTTTACTAGCCTGAGGGTTAATTTGGTTCTTTTTCCCTTCACACCATTAACATGCAAGGAGGAAAATTAGCTTAAAATGGCTGGAGCAGAGCCAAATCAGTTGTGAATCTGATGTACACAGTTGTGGAATGAGGAAGGTTCGCCCCTTATGTGAGACTTACAACTAACTCATCATCTGGCCTGGTTTACCTAGGATTAAAGGATTACATGGATATCAATTTCATGCTGGACTACCCTTAAGTTTGCAAGGCCCCTCTTTGCCACTGGTGGGAGGTTTTGAGGGCAGAGCCTGAGGAGGGCAGGGTTTAGGGAGGGGAGGGACTTCAATGCCATAGAGTCCAATTACCAAAGCGGCCATTTTCTCCAGATGAACTGATCTCTATTGGCTGAAGATCAGTTGTAATAACAGTGTGCACATGTGACAGGAATCCCTGTGCTGTAGTGTGTTCCTATGATGAATACATGAAGCATGGCAGATAGGTGACCACACCTGATGATAGTGTACATGTGGGATACATGAAACTATGCTGAAGTGACAGCTGTACTTTAAATTAATCTCTGGAACTCATTTGCTCTGCTCCTCAGGTTCTTTCGAGCTGTCTAATGCTAGTTATATGCATGCCAATATTATTTTTTTAAAAGCTGTGAGCCATGATCCAAATGTACACACACAACTGTAACTGTAACTGTAACAACTGGTTAGGTAGCTTGAATCCTGCCAATCGGTTTTACTGCAGAAAAGGAAGAGTAAGGAGAAAGACAAAATTCAGCCCCTTTATCCCAGTCCTGAGCAGTTGATCAGTGGTACTTGGAGTATCTAATCAAGACTATGGGTTGGATCCAGCCATCTTTCTCACTCAATCTCATCTAATCCCCTTTGGGACTACAGCCCCCATCCCACATGGCTTTTGTCCATGCAAGTCCCATGAACCCCAGCATAGCGGTTTTGGTAGTCACTGGGGACCTCTTCCTCTCTTTTCTACCAGTCAAAATGCTGAACAGATCTAACCCAATGAATATGCAGCTCTGGTTGCTGGATTGGGGCAGCTGCTTACACAGGTGATTTCCCTATCCAGCTAGAAATCTGTGTTGAAGAACAGCCTTCTGGGCAAATATGACCTCTCGATTGGCACAAGAAAAATGCATTTTATGGATCTGGCAAGAGATCTGAGGTCTGGTAAGTGGGACAGCTCCTGCATTTAGGTTTTTTTTTTTTTAAAGGCTAATGAGGGAAGAAGGTTAGAGACCAATAAACCTGGGAAAATCCCTAGCCAGTGTGGTGTAGTGGTTAAGAGTGGTGGCTTGGAGCGGCGGACTCTAATCTGGGTTGGTTTCCCCACTCCTACACATGAAGCCTGCTGGGTGACTCTGGGCTAGTCACAGCTCCCTTAGAGCTCTCTCAGTTCCACATACCTCACAGGGTGTCAGTTGTGGGGAGGGGAAGGGAAGTTGATTGTAAGCCGGTTTGATTCTTCCTTAAGTGGTAGAGAAAGTCGGCATATAAAAATCAACTCTTCTTCGTAATTTTTTTTGCTTGCTCTTGCCTTCCCCAGTGTTCCCTCCATTTCAGAATTCTACATGGCACCCAGAAGAAAAGAAAGGCAATTAGCTCGTCAGTGTGTCAAGGCCCCAAAAGCCTATGGAAAATATTTCCATCCCCCTTTTTATACTGAAACTGTATTATGACATTAGCAAATGTCTGTGCTGAAACACTAGAGCTAGAATTAAACACTCCAAATTTAATTACTTTGATATTCATGCAATTAAACAGCCATTTATTATGCAGCTCAAATGTTATTATATAATATTAATGCTATAATTACCACACATGCAAAAACAACACTATTGTGTTTGAACTGGAAGTTGTAAGTTTAGATCTTGATGGTTTTCATGCAGAACAACCATGTTTGGCACACCCTCATCTACAAATAGCTACCTAGTTAAATAGGGTTGGGAGTGAACTCTGATGACAATGTGAAAAAACAGCAACTTACCATAGTGTACATATGACCAACTTACCAAGTTGTGACATGAATATCACGGCTCATTGTCATTTGGAAAATGGTCATATGTATGTACCTGCTATCAGTCAGTGTTTATTTACAATCTTTACACAGAAGTTCAAGTTAGTGCAATTTGGCTGGATGTCACATTAGGTATAAAACTGAAAGACTTGAATCCAATTTAAAGTTCAAGAATGAATCTATTCTGCAGCATTCTGCAAATCATAAGGGCTCAGTTTTCACCTGTAAAATGGAAATGACATGAAACATGCTGAAAAGCAAAGAGACATGAAGAGCAAAGTGTCGAAAGCTCTTTAACATTATTTATTTATTAAAATTCTTCTGTCTTGCCATTCCATCCTCTATATGACATCCAAGGTAGCTTATATATAACAAATATTAAAACAACAAAAAGTACTACATGGAAGTAATTAACTCAGCAAAAACATAATCACTAAGCCAATGGCATAAAAATTATCTCCCAAAGTACAGAAATGCAACTCATATTTTAAGCTCTGAACTCAAACAATTTAGAGTTTTAAAGGTCAAAATCATCACTTTGTACAGAGGGTTTGACACATACTTTGAGCCAGTGTAGCTGATGCCACATGGATATTATATGCTGATTATGGCAAGATCCCATTACCATTCTGGCTGCTACATTCAGAGTAGGGTTGCCATCCTCCAGGTAATAGCAGAAGATCTCCTGCTATTACAACTGATATCCAGTCGATAGAGATCAGTTTACCTGGAGAAAATGGCCACTTTGTCAATTGGACTCTATGGCATTGAAGTCCCTCCCCTCCCAAACCCTGCTCTCCTCAGGCTCCGCCCAAAAACCTCCCACCGATGGCAAAGAAGGACCTGGCAACCCTAATTCAGAGTCAACTGAAATTTCCTAATCCTCTTCAATGATATCCCTGCACAGTGTATAATAGTCCAATCTAGATGTTACCAGAGTGGGCATGACTGTCATGTTCGCCAGGAATGGCTACTACTCCCTTCTTTTCAAGAGATAAATTTCAGGAACACCACAATTTCAGAAGTGCCTTGCTTCATTTCTGGTATTTTTGATCCACTACGAACAGGGAATCATGGGCACTGTTTCAGAGTGGAAATATCTGAATGCATATTCCTAGTGATGGTGGCAAAGAAAACTTACTTTTCCAACACCAGTGCTTTCATGAGATAATGTTTAGCAATATTATTCCAGTTTATAAGAGGCTTGTTACATCCAGGCCCCTAGGAACAAACATCAGATATATCAGAAGCATGCTGTCACAAATTTGCTGAAGACATTTGGTGAAATAATATACATCAGTTTCAACATGATCTCTATATTAACTATATCTGGATCCTTCAGGTTTCTGCGGAGACTGCAAACTGAGAACAAAGACAAAATACACAGAGCTTTGCGATCCAGATGCAGAAGGAAGCAATGATAAGGGCACTTCTTAAAAGGCCATCTGGCCAAAACAGCTACCCAACTTGCCATTTCTAAATAAATTCTGGAGAAGGTAGTGGCTTCTCAGCTGCAGGTGTTTTTTGAAGCTAACTAGCTAGTTTCCTTCCAGTCTGGTAATCATCCTGGGAATGATACAGAAATAACCTTGGTTGCCATGAAGGATAAATTATGCCAGTCTACTAGAAATCCTACTCTATTGGTCTTTCTAGACCTCTCTGCAATTTTGGACCGATCATTGTATACTTCTGGACTATAGATTCCATTTCTCATCAAACTTATCACTGTGAGCTAATCAGTAATATGTTTGCATTGCTAGGGTTGCCAGGTCCCTCTTTGCCACAGGTGGGAGGTTTTTGGGGTGGAGCCTGAGGAAGGAGAGGTTTGGGAAGGGAGGGACTTCAATGCCATAGAGTCTAATTGCCAAAGCGGCCATTTTCTCCAGGTGAACTGATCTGTGTCGCCCGGAGATCAGTTGTAACAGCAGGAGATCTCCAGCTAGTACCTGGAGGTTTAAACCAATGATCCTAGAGGGGAATGAAGGTACTAAAATGTCCAAAAAGCTAACCTATGTCAAGTAGTACCTTCTACTGGAGGTTGCCAACCCTATGCATTGCATCAAGCAATGTAAAGAGGTACCGATTGATCAGAAGTCAACTCAAAGCTGATCTGGGGTTCTGAACCAGTTTCTCTCAGCAAAATAGCTACAAAGTGAAGTTCCTTCACCAATAACTTAAAAAGCATTTTTCCGACAAATAAATCTCTATTTTTCCCCAAGACGGCTTGTCTATGCTCTTCTTCTCTCTGAAGCAACACTAGACAACTAAAGAGTCAGTTCAAGATGATATCACATCTCTGTGATTAGGCCATTCTTTCCTGCTGCAATAATGCAGTTCTTCTTTAGACAGTTCATAGGGCTAAAGAACAGAGGAAAACAGGGGCAATCATTTGGCCTTTGGTGGCACTCAACGGCTCTCCCCAACAGCTGCTTCTAACCTAACTTCCCTACTTTAAAAGGCTTCTATGTTCTAGCAGCTGCAATGAAGCAAATTAAAATAGTGTGGTCCTTGATGATAAGGTGCTATCAAGGCATGGTATCCCTTAACTCACTCTGGCTAGTGTGATCATCAAAAGCAGCCCACTCCACTCATTCAGGTTAGTTAAGTTTTTCAAATCAGAATCTGTGGTTTGAAGTTGTTTATTAACCACAGTTGGCTTTATTCCTGTTTGTTCCCCAGCTCAGCCCTTGCTGCAATGCAAGCTGGGATACCAGCTGGGTCTTTGAAGAGAGGGTAGGGGAAAGAGGAAAAGCCATGAAACTAAAACAAACCAGCATCTGAATGATGATCTCTGCGACAAACCCTGGTTTCGCAAACAAACAATTGTTAAATTAAACTATGGTTTTGCATTATGTTTGAACTAGCCTAAGGACATCATTGTTAATTCTCGAGCCATTATTTCACACATATTTCTGTCCTTGAATATACCCATCAATAAACATTTCAGATGCATAAAAGTAACTCCTAGACTGATGCATTGGTACAGTTTGAACGTCTAACAGCTTCCCCTGAATCATGTTGCTCAGAGGAGAGGAAATTGAGGATAAGAGTTGAAATAGATTAGAAAAGCTGTAAATGTTTCCCTCTTGGTGCTTTTCCTTTTTTAAACTGTGCTCCTGAAGTTCCCATTCACTTTGGAGTTACAGTACCAATCCACTTTTCTTCTGCCTGTGGACAAATCAATAGCAAATCACTCATTACTCACTGAGTACATAGGAAACAAATCTGTAGAAGTCTAGATCAAAGACAGTGCTTATGGCCTCCCAAATTGAAGCTTACTACCTATAAATCATCACTACCTTTAGTCTCTGGAGAAGTCCAAAATGACTCTGCTAAGAAACCAACGTAAAGAGTTCACAGAACTTTCTCCCCATCTCATTTGTTGTTGTTTGTTAACTTTGCATATTCTGTACCAGAAAACCTCATTGTTGTTTTGTAGGGTTACTTTACACATGCTTCTACATCAGTTGATTCCTCAGCAGTAGATGATGAGTAGCCCATTCCTGAGCCATTCAGTGGCTGGGGACGGCGTGGATGCGCCGCCCCCATGGCGCCTCCAAAGAGGTTCCCCAACCTCCAAAAGGCTTATAAAAAGCCTTTTTAAATGTAAAAAGTAAAAAAAATGGGGCATTTTCCCGCATTGAGAATAGCGAGGCTGCGCCAGGAAAAACGCTGTTGCTGGAGGAGGCATTGCCGGCCTGGAGGGGTTTTGGAAGCTGATTAACGTCAGCTCCGCCAGGGCCGTTCTAACAGCATTATGTGCCCCTGGGCAAACCAGTGTGCTGGGGCCCCTGTGACAACCACTCACAGGAATAAAAAGTTTAGTATAGTCTAGACTACTGTGTAGTAGTGTTTATTTATGGCAAGTCGCTTAACACACACAGATTAGCATAGGGCCCCTATGCTCGTGCGGGCCCCGGGCAAGTGCCCATCGGGCCCATGCATTAAGATGGCCCTGAGCTCCGCCAGGGAATGTCCCCCCATACCGGTGCCACATGTCTCTTCTGGGATTTACATGCCGGAGAGACTGGGCTGCCAGGGGAGCGGCCTGCAGCTCCATGGTGCCCAAGCGCTGACGGAACTCCCCCCACTGCCAGCATAAGTGCCTATAGATAGACAGACAGACAGTTTATTTGCGGCCCTTGGCCAGATAAAAGAAGATACATGGACTAAAATGGTCTTACCGACAAAGGTTTACAGCCCGAGTCAAGTCACTTAAAAAAATAAAATAAAATAAATAACATCCAAGTTCCATCTGCCATTTGGACTAAGAGACTACTCTGTGGCAACGAATTTTCATTGCAGCCATACAAAATTTTGCTACCTGAGAGGTGATTGAGGGATTATCTCCTTGTAGGAGCTTTTCTATCTTTTCTCTTTCCCTGTCAGGTCCCATTCTCAGTATGAGGGGCTCAATAAACGGGGTATAGTGTAAAAGTTACAGTTCAGGAGAACATGTTCAGTGGTTTCTAAATCTCCGGATTTGCAGGGGCATAGTCTCTCTGCCCTGGGTATCTTCTTGAATTTCCCCTCTAACATAGCAGAGGGTAAGGCTGCACACCATAAGTGCCTCTTATCATGAAATAAGAGGCACTTACGCTGGCAGTGGGGTCACGCCACCTCTTAAGCTGTCTCGGCCTTCCACTTCAGGAATGGGCTCTAAATGTCTGAACTGGCTTAACTGAAAAATACTGTATTTGGAACCAGGTCTGGCATCAGCATCCTCTGAGATGGGGCAGCTGCCAGGGTCCAGGGCTTCTGGTGGGGCATGCTGCCACTGACCTGTACCCACGTGCCTGCCCTGCCACCTACCTATGTGCTCTTCTCCCCATCTGCTTGGTGCTCTACCGCCCATGCTCATTGCCACATTCACTGCCCAGCATTGTTCGGGAAGGACATGCAGGTAGTACAGAGTGATGTTGCTTTGGGCAGTGATGCTGCACAGTGCCATTGGAGAAAGGGCATATGGGAGAACTCATGAGAAGAACACTTAGGCAGACAGGTGGGTGCCTAGTGGCAGTCATAGGAGGGGACGGGCCCTGGGAATTCTCTGCCCAGGACCCTCTGCTTGGACCAGCCCTGTTTGGAACAATATCTGTAGTGTCACATTTGTGATGATACCTTATTCCCACATACAAGCATTTGATGTGGCATCCATGAAGTGAAATTGTGCATTATCTGTCTCTTACAGTTTTATCCCCAACGACCTCACAGCAGTTCTTTCCCTCTTTTTGTTCCTGTAACTCTTGCAGAAAGTTTTCAGGAAGAAAGACCACCCAGACAAAATACTCAGTACTGTAAACCAGTTTCCCCCAAAATATACAGTACCTTCAGTGAATACTGCTACATCTAGAGTTGCCAGGTCCTCTTCGTCTCCGGCGGGATGTTTTGGGGGCAGAGCCTGAGGAGGGCGGGGTTTGGGGAAGAGAGGGACTTCAGTGCCATAGAGTCCAATTGCCAAAGCGGCCATTTTCTCCAGGTGAACTGATCTCTATCAGCTGGAGATCAGTTGTAATAGCAGGAGATCCCTCCCCTGCCCAAACTCCGCTCTCCTCAGGCTCCGTCCCAAAAACTTCCTGCCAGTGGCAAAGAGGGACGTAGCAACCGTACTTCCAATTTATGCATTTTCATCTTTGCATGCCAATAAATCAGTGTTATATATTATGCTCATACCATTAATATAAATAACATATACAAATATATAAAAACTGAAATATCTGTACACGAAACAAAAAAAATTAACAAAAAATGAAAGGCAGAGAACTATAAATATTGACAAACATATAATTAAATATAAAATGAAATAGAATTTACACCACTTGCGTATCCCTATGTTCTGATGGGGAGGAAAGGTAGCATGTTATAGCCCTATCTCATCAGATCTCAAAAGCTAAGCAGTGTTAGTATTTGGAAGGGAGTCCTCCAAGGAAGACTCTGCAGAGGAAAGCACACACACACATTTTAAATGGCTATTCATGACACATTTGACCAGATATTTGTATCTGAACCTAAAGAGGTACAGGAATTTTAAAAGGGTACAAGAAAGAGTCAGCTCCAGAGCTCAACAGTTGCACTGGGAAAATACAAGTTGGAAGCCTGCAAGGATTCTCAGAGGACATTTCATTTCCCTTCTGTATCCCCCTCTCCACACTATTTCTTCTTTCCTTTCCCCTGGCTGTCCCTCCACCATCCGTGTGCCTGACAGAAACTAACACTTGGAAAGCTTGGACAATATTGTTGTGCTTGCCTAACAATTTATAGAGTGGTTACTCAGATCGCAGACTACTATTGTGAAATCTTAGTGGGCATCAGTCTCTTAAAGCTACAGATGCTGCTTCTATTAATTTTGAAGTTTATATTCTCCTCCCTACCATATTTCTTTTAGAATTCAGATTTTTCTAGTACTGGGGCTTTCCCCAGGTTTGTAGAGCAATCCTCCAGTTGCGTCTCTGGTCCAGGTTTGTAGATTTTAAAACCTGGTTCAAAATTAGATACAACAAGTGGAAAAACCACAAGGGAAGGGCCGTTCTATTCTATCACTTGCTGGGCCACCCATCTGCCACTCAGCAACCCTGCCTGCAGTGCCACTGCCTTCATTTGCCTGACTCACCTGGCAGTGATGTCCTTTTCTTACCTTTCCCTACCTGCCCTGCAGTGCTGCCTGCTCCATTTGATTGGTTCACATGGCAACTATGAGGGTGGCAGTGGTTCCTGGCTCTTCCCACCTGTCTTCCTGCCATGCCACTAATTTTCCTCCTGGCTACTGTGGCAGAGGCTCTCGCTCCTCCTCCCCCCACACAGTGCTGTTGCCATCTACCTGGCTCACATAAGGGCAGGACAGTAGCTACAAGGAAGGCAGCCCTTAGAGAAGCTTGGAAAGCTTGGCCATAGTAGGATCATTATTCCTGCTGTCTTTTCTTCTGGCTGTTGCTCAACCTGGGCTGACCATCCATTCTTCTTGGTGACTAACAGTGCATTCCTGACTGGAATGCCTGTGCTGGGCTTAGGTGGCAACACAGCGACGTTGCCTCCTAAAGAGGGTTTGGCACCGCCAAAACCTCCGCCCTGCGCAAAAAATCAGTGCAACCCTCATAGGGTTGCATGGAAGATACACCACCTAAAAGGTGGCGTATCTCGGCCAAAAAAGGGGGGTGTTCCCGAACCGTAACGGCTCAGGAGGCCGCCTAACGGTGGCCCTGCCCCGCGGCCAGCACCATAACGCCCTGGGGATGCCTCCCGGGATGCCGTGACACCCCAGAATGCGTCCTGGGCTGACGCTGTGGCCTTTGCCGGTGTACAGATGCCGGTGGCAGGCTCCATTGGTGTTTTGGCCTTGGCGTTGCAGCAGCAATGGCTGGCAACCGGCCCTACATGCCGGCGCTGGGGCCACAAACACCGGTGTGCACCATCCGGATGCTGGCGCTGTGGGCCCTTGCGCCAGCTTAGGCCTTCACCAGCCTCCAAAGGCCTTTGGTGCGGGCCACCAGCACATCTCAGGAATGCGCTGTAAGTAAGCATAAAGCTTTCTTTTACCGTGTGAGTAGGAGAGTAGTTCATTTTATTGTATTTTTAACAGATTCCTATTTAATTATATATTGAGCTAGAATGTCTTCAAAGGAAAACCTTTCCTAATTGTATTGAAGTGGCGAAGAAACTTTTTGATGATTCCAAGAAATTGAAACTTTTCTGTTCCTGACTTTCTCAGTGTAATTACTTTTCATATAGTGTGTTCAGTGCCCCTTTGGAGCATGTATGGAGCGCCACGAGTCATTCCCAAAGAATCATTTCCACCCACAATCTAAGGACTAAATGTTTCTGGGAAAGGAATGGTAAACAAACTGAATAGGGGGGTTAAATATGACATTACCATAATCATGTTATATAAATATTGAAAATACTTACATCAATATAACTCTCAATGTGGCTCCTTCTGTGGATACTTAGATCCAGAGACTGGAGCCATGGACAGACAAGATACATCTTCTTACAAACCTGAGAAAAGCCCCAGGTTCGCTAAATAAATAAATAAATTTTAAAAATCTGAAATTTAAAAATACACCGGGGGCTTAAAAAAACCCCCAAAATTATAGAAGTGTCTGTAGCTTCTGTACCTCAGTGGCCATTGCTAGGCAACCAAAAGCAAATATTGGTAGCTTCCAAGCCTTTCTTCTGTTAGATAAAATAATTGGGGCGAGATGCAGGGCCTTTTCCATGGATGCTTTGCCCTTTGAGGTAGGACTCATTGAGGCCAGGCCTGACAGCAAACCATCAGGTGACTTACAATCAAGTTACTTCCATGACTCACCATGAAAGTCAGTCAGGTGTAGTTTCATGCTACGATATGGAAGACCCAGCTTTGAATTCCTACTCTATCGTGGAATCTCACTGGGTGAGTATATTGTCTCAGCATATTTTATGTATGCTGTGAAGGATAAAGATTTCTTTTCATACCTCACCATGGTGTAGAACCTACATGCCCAAGCCCTTTGCATACAGATTTCAAGTGAGGAATTAGTAGTAGAAGAGTTGGTTTTTATATGCCAACTTTCTCTACCACTTAAGGAAGAATCAAACTGGTTTACAATTGCCTTCCCTTCCCCTCCCCAGAACAGACACCCTGTGAGGTAGGTGGGGATGAGAGAGTGTGAGTAGCCCAAGGTTACCCAGCTGGCTTCATGGGTTGGAGTGAGAAAACAAATCCAGTTCACCAGATTAGCCACCACCACTCATGTGGAGGATGGGGAATCAAACCCGGTTCTCCAGATCAGAGTCCATCACTCCAAACCACCGCTCTTAACCGCTACACCATGTAAGTAACAATGCAATCCTAAACAGAATTACACCCTTCTAAATCTAATGAAGTCAATGGGTTTAGGAAAGTGTTACTCCATTTAGGATTGCTCTGTAAATTAACAAGTATGTAAAAAAAAAAAATCACTCTTATTCCTTTCTCCCTTCCTTCTTTCCATGAGTGTTAGAGTCCATGTTAAGGCTATGCCTTCTGTTGAAAGTCTCTGAGGGTTCATCAAAAGAAGGCAGGTTAAGCACATTACATCTGGAATTATGTCTCTTCACAATTGGTATTGTCTGTTCACTCTGTGACATGAAGACCAGGAACCTCAATTATTCTTTGATCTTCCCCACAAGCAAGATAATAATTGGAAGTTGACAAAATTCATGCTCAGGTTGGAGGATATTGATTTCTGTTTGTCTTGCATCTTAGCATCTGGACTGCAATTGTCATGTATACTAAAACATGAAATTTATTGTTTCATACAGGTTTTACTAAATCAGCTTACATGGACAGGGGTTATTGGCAGCTTTTTCATTATTAAACATAGTAAGGCTAAGGGATCTGATTATCTTTTTTTTTTTTTAGAGAGAGCCTGCAATAATTTGCATGTATGCCAATAAATACAGCTCATTATATATTGCAAGAATAATTTAAAATCTATGTTGTTCTTGGGGAGCTCCTAACAAAATTGCTTTCCAATTACTTCTTAGCATTCAGTGCCTATTTTTTTTCTAGAAAGCTAAATGCTATCTTTGTGCACAATTTGCAAAAGGTTCTGCTGTGTCAACGTAACCTTCAACTTCTTCCTCCACAACATGTCAGCAGAGACACAGCTATGACACAGGCAAGTGGGTGAAGAAGGCATTATGTGGCCCCAAACCGGGTTGCCAGGTCTCCCGCTATATGATTTAACCACAGAGTTTTGTAAATTTTAGAGCGTCCCATGACATCACTTCCACGTGTTTCACATAGTATGTTCAGTGCTTCTTTGGAATATGTATGGAGTACCACGAGTCATTCTCAAAGAATCATTTCCACCCACAATCTAAGGACTAAATATTTCTGGGAAAGGAATGGTAAACAGACTGAATAGGGAGGTTAAATATGGCAGTATCACAATCATGTTATGTAAATATTGAAAATACTTATATCAATCTAATTCTCAGTGTGGGCTCATCTGTGGATACTTAAATCCAGAGACTGGAGCCATGGACAGACAAGATACATGTTTCTTCGAGTGTCCCATGACATCACTTCCATACTTTTCATATAGTGTGTTAAATGTTCCTTTGGAATATGCCTTCCAGTTATTACCAGGACCTTTAGACATCACTTCCAGTTATTACTAGGAGTGACATCAACATGCCAGGGTGATGCCAGCATGCAAGTCCCCATCCCTAAATTACTTCCTGGGGTTGCCAGCTGTGGCCCAGGCTATGCAATCATTGCTTTAAAAGCACTTTTCCTGGAGATTCACATCAACACCATTGAACGATGTTTGGATTGAATTTACAGTTATACAGATTAATGTCTAAAATAATAATTGGATTGGGTTTACGGTATAGTACGCTATTCCTGGGAAGGAATGCTATGATACAGGCACCTTAAACTCTACATTACTGGGACATAATAACCAAATAGACTTCACAACATTAAAATGAAACTGTATCTTTTCAGAAACACTGGCTTTCTTTATCGAAAGAACATGAAGGCTTTCAAAAAAAAAAAAGAGAAAAACAAACCAGGCTTTCTTCATGTGCATTTTAGAATCTTGATATATTTCCCATTTTCTGTTTGGAGTTATTTGCGGTACCAGTGTTATCGATGGAACTGCATTACCTGCTTACAGGTGCCACTGGAATTTCTGTCCATTTCGGAAAGGAATGAACTGCATATGGTTCATGGACCACAGATAGCTCTGATGGGCCATTTGAAAGAGCAATAAGCCTTCTTTGGAATTCCAAAAAAGTCCACCAGAGCTGTCTACCAGTACGTATATTTTGACAATGAGCTTCCTAATTACCCACAGCAGTGGAAATAGGAATGGTTGGACAATACACATGAACTCATTTGCTATCTGCTAGTAAGTCACGGGGTCACTATTTCAAGAATCTGTCTGCTTACACTCTGTCTGGTGCTGAATTAGTTCTCTTGGGAATACAGCAGGAAGGAGAGCACTCTGGTATTTCCTCCAGCAACCACACAGAGAAAAGAGAGAGCAGATTGTGACACCATTTTTTTTTACACACCAGAAAGTAGATGAGAAAAAGAAGAAGAAACTTCCATATATGTGTTTCTTCCCTTAAGAAAGTTCGCTGCGGACATGCCATCTTTTAAAGAAGAGTTGGTTTTATATGCCGGCTTTCTCTACCACTTAAGGAAGAATCAAACCAGTTTACAACCACCTTCCCTTCTCCTCCTCACAATGGACACCCTGAGAAGTAGGTGGGGCTGAGAGAGCTCAAAGAGAGCTGTGACTAGCCCAAGGTCACCCAGCTGGCTTCATGTGTAGGAGTGGGGAAACCAACACAGTTCACCAGATTAGAGTACGCCGCTCTTGTGGAAGAGTGCGGAATCAAACCCAGTTGTCCAGATTAGAGTCCGCTGTTCCAAACCATCGCTCTTAACCACTGCACCATGCTGGCTATCTCTGGTAAGTCAGTCCCATAACTGATATGAGGTGCTGACATAAGGTGCTGGTTTCAAGGCATTTGACATAAGAGCTGCAGTTGCAGTATTGGGAAGAATATTTGCCTGGATTCTGGGAGACCTACTGTCAGAAATAACAGTACTGGGCTCAGTATCGGTACAGGGCAGTTTCCTACACTCATCCACAGTCGGTTTTAAATTTGCTTGAGCTCTAGTTGTTCGCACCACCACTGCATAGTAATCAGTCCAGTAGCTTAAACAGTGCTGAATTTCCCTTGTGTATGATGCCTCTTTATATGTCGTTATGTTTGTCCCTATTTTTATGCACTGTTTATGCAATTCAATATCACATTAGATTTTCAAGAAAATATTTTCATGCAATCTGAACGGTCAAGGTTTTTTTTTAAAGCACATTTTGGAAAGTGTTATTAGAGGTTAACCGTTTTGAATGGTTTCCAAAGAAATGATGAATGGTACATGTTGTTTTTAAAATGCCAGAACATTGTTAGGGAGAACTGACTAATTTTTTCTGTAATATTGATTGACTATTTTTTTCTGTAATATTGCTACTGGGGTCCAAAAATGAAATATTTATTGGTAGATAGATTTGTATGCTGCAGTAAGAGTCATAAATTTGGCAAACATTGCCAATTACCGGTAATTATTAAGAACAGAAGAGATCCTGGGGGAATATCAGACAATTCTTACATGTACTGGTTTGGCTAAAAGACATCTGAAAGCCTACGATACGTCTTCAGGACTTCTCCAAATGCCATCCTCATTTTCATCATTTACCATGCCACAGTTACAAATAGCAAAAACAAACCTCAAGACATTGTTTCTGACATTTTCCACTATATTTCCCAAAATTATACTAATTATCTGCAAGTGTCAACATTCACCGAATTGCTAAAATTTTCCATAACATATAGATGCAGATAAATTAAGGCCCTGCTGAAGCCAGGGAAGGCTGAATGTCATGATCATTTTCTTACCCTGTAGAATACACCTTTACCAACAGCTTTGAGGGGGACATTTTGCAGTTGGGGTGGGGGGGGGCACTGCAGAAACAAAGCACCCTTCTAACACACATTCTGGCAACTCCTTCTTCTTACCTACATGGCATTCATTAATGCATTCAGTAATGTTCTTTTTTTGCAGTGCTGATCAGCTTCAGCTATAGTGCCATTTTTTGTATCAATGAAAAGCCTTTTGCCTAATTACATCATCACACAACCATTCTACTTTGACTAAAAGACAACATCACTTAAGGCAAGCAAAGCTAGTTCAGAGTGAGGGCAATGCAGACTGAAGGAAGCAGTGCCCCGCTCAAAAATGTTTGCTGTCTGTGAGTGGTTTTAAATGCCATTTAAACAGAGGAAGCATGTTACGTGGGAGGCCCATGGCACAGAGTGGTAAGCTGCAGTACTGTAGTCCAAGCTCTGCTCACAACCTGAGTTCGATCCCTGAGCTGACAGTGTAACAGCTTTTTCTCTCTCACTCCCCTTTCCCATATGCCTTCCTGAGCCATCCTGAAACCTATGGGGATGACCCGAAACACAGGACCCCCCCCCAAAAAAAAGCTACAGACTAACTTCTTGGAGTGTATCCAAAGTATTAAATCTGGGGTATTTGTAAAATTCCAGCACTCCGGATGCAGCCCACATCATCTTTTGTCAATTGACATCATCTTGCAAACTCATCACTTAAAATCTTCTCACCAGTGCATTGATACTTTGGCTTCCAATGCTTATAATTTCCCCAACTAGCTGTGAAGTTCAAATTACCCAACTAGATTCCAACTTTGCTCCCACCCCCAGTCCAACCCCAGTCCAGAAAGGTTGAAGTATTCTAGTACCAGGATTTTCAGAGTATAAAAGTACCCCTGATTCCCCTGGTACTTTGCTAACAGGATCCCCACCTACTGCGCTGTGATACTCCACAGGCCCCTTCTCGGAGACTTCAAGCGAGCCTCGGTCTCTGCGCCTCTTTTTTTCCCCACTCTGCACCCCCACCGCTGACTGTGATTGCCTGACACACTGCTGTGTGTCGTTCATTTCCATTCCCCTGGACTTTCCTGGACCTCAGCTCTCAGTGGATCAGGCTTGTGTGTTTTATTGCCCCCCTTAGGAATTCCCTGAGTGAGCCTGTAGCACAGAGTGGTCAGCTGCAGTACTGCAGCCAAAAGCTCTGCTCATGACCTGAGTTCGATCCCAATGGAAGTTGGTTTCAGGTAACCGGAGCAAGGTTGACTCAGCCTTCCATCCTTCCAAGGTTGATAAAATGTGGATGGGGTTAAAATGTGGATGACTGTGGAAGGCAATGACAAGCCACCCCATAAGCATAGTCTGCCTAGTAAATGTTGGGATGTGATGTTACCCTATGGATCAGTAATGCCCCGGTGCTTGCACAGGGGACTATTTTTTTAATTTATTTTTTAGAATTTCCATAGTAGGTGTTAGGTAGCATTATTCATTCTCTCTCTCTCTCTCTCTCTCTCTCTCTCTCTCTCTCTCTCTCTTTCTCTCTTTCTCTCTTTCTCCCTCCCTACATGTTCACTTCCTAGCATACCTTTCTCTATCCCTACTGGCTCTATATTTTTCCCAAAAAAGATTTGTACTTTGTCTACTTTCCCCCAATTATTTTTGGGAATCTCTCTGTCCCCCATAACAAAGTGCTACTTAGAGCCAAGCTACAAGGGATGAGTCTATCCCATGGCTACTGATGCCATTTTTTTTATTGCAGTTCCTTAAAAATATCTGTGAGGCCCCAGTCCAGATAGTATGCATGGCATTACAAAGAAGAATAAAATTACAAAGAGGCAAATTACAAATCAAATTCACTGTCGAGAATGATATCAAAGGTTAAGAACAGTTGTTCTTAAAAATAAAACTGACATATAATGTCTAAAGTCTTGGCTATGCCTAAACTCATAGATTTATAGAGAAATGATCAATGTTCATCATATATTGGACTAATAATATTCAGGATAAATTGGCAACTAATATATCTTTTGTCAGATTATAATTTGATGAAATCAATGGCAATATTGGTATATATGAATTTAACATTATGTAGCTAGTTCATACTAGTATGCTATATCTACTTTGTACTTTTGGCTAAATATTTTTTATAATAAAAAGTATCAAAAATACAAAGGAACACTCCATAGGACTGAATGGCAGCAAATCTAAAACAGATACGCTTATCCATCCATCATCTTATCAACCAGAATGAGTACTTGGCTCCTTTAATGAGTTATTCATCATTTTCCAATCACTTAAAGGGAACTTCTTGAACCTAATTGTCTTGCCAGTTACAATTAGAGGTGTAACATGGTGGCTGAAAAGGTTTCCTGCTGCTTGCAGAGCAGGTCTTCCACCGTGTTGCAGGTAGGTGGATAACAATATAGGATGTGTTAGTGTATATCTTGCACTTAAGTGGTAAAAGGCACACTAACTTTAAAAAACCTTTTAGCTTTACCATTTTCAAAAGACAGGCAATTAAGTTATCTTGCTCTCCACCAACACTCCATACTTTTTGCAACTTCATCTATGCTTTCCTATACTCGAAGCTCCTGTATGTTTCTTTATTAGCTGAGATGGTATTTAGAAACAAAACTTCAGTTTCTAGGATCATTTGTTCATTTATTTAATGCTCTTAGACTAATCAGTCGTGAGCATAGGGAAAAGGTACACTATTAAACAGCATAATAATTAAATATACAAGCTCAAATATGGGAATTACATTTACAGCTTTCATAAAACATTGTTAAAATTTATATATACAAAATTGAACCATTTAAAATTTAGGAATATCATTTAATGCCATAGACATAAATTTTGCAACTGCCAAAGTCACATTTGGATCGGTGTCTACTAATAGCTTAACTGCCAGTTCCTGTTTTTCAATAAGTGCCCATTTCTGAATTTATTTAGCAATCCATTTTTTCTCGGACTGCATTATACTTTTTACAACTGATGAAGAAATAACAGATGGTACCTAGCTCCCCTGATTTGCAGTCGCAAAGCCGCTCAGAAAAGGGAATCCCTTTGAATCTGCCTGTTAGTTCCCCTAAAGGCAAGGCATTCATTCTGGCTTTTGAAAATAAAATTCTATATTTGAGTACTGTTAGAGAGCTACAGTATTCTGGTAGGGTCCTCAAAATTGGAAGACCCAATTAATATAATTTGCGCTCTACAGCATGTGATTCATTTATCAAATTTAAGAGTGCTAAGTTTAATTTGCTTGCATGCAGAGTGTAAATCCATTTGGTTAAAAGTTTCAAGGAAAAGACCTAATTTTTGTAATCTGTCATCCGTCAATTTCAACCATGAACTTTGAAAACCGTCTTTGTTCAGATAGTACAGGTAGCAGCCCACTGGAGAATGGTGGATTTTTAATCTAAGGGAAAAGGTTGTTATTCAGACCTTGGCCTCCAAAGATGGTTCAGCAATTTCTAGGCCAGAGACTCTTTTAGGGATATTTGACAATGAGCATAGGAAATAATTTAAACATGAGTTGTACCTTTCGTTTATCTTGGCTATGGTCAGTGGAGCAGCATATAATAAAATGGGTGCTTCCTTCGCGTGGAAAGCATGAATAGCAGCAGGTAAATAATTACCACCTGAAGTTTGAAAAAATCTCAAAAGGGCTAAAGAATGTATTGACGCTAACCTTTTAGTAGACAGTTTCCAGGATGTGGGAATCATCTGACAAAGCATTTCCCTGAAATGACTGTGCATTTCAGAAAGTTATCCCCCATGGTAGACATGTAATTTTTGCAAGTGCTGGATTTTGCAGGCTAACAGAGGTGTACAGAGTTCATGAAATGAGGTGCTTTAGCCCTGTGAGTCAGTTTCTCCCACACAGGAGTTACCTTAGCCAAGCCTATTCAGTCATCAGCTGGAAATCTGGGACACTATGGCTAGAAATGACTGAATATTCCATATTTTGCTTTTATATGTTCATTGATATTTTTGTCAATTATTTTACTTTCCACTGTTGGTTCTGTAGATTCATTTACATCGTGTATTGTTGAAGATCGTCATGATAGGAAAAGTTGGGGGCAGCAGGAAAAGAGGAAGACCCAACAAGAGATGGATTGACTCAATAAAGGAAGCCACAGCCTTCAATTTGCAAGATCTGAGCAAGGCTGTCAAAGATAGGACATTTTGGAGGACTTTCATTGGTTGCCATGAGTCGGAAGCGACTTGACGGCACTTAACACACACACACATTGTAGAAGAAGAGGAGTTGGGTTTTATACCCCAATTTTATCTACCTTTAAGGAGACTCAAACTGGCTTACAATTGCCTTCCTTTCCTCTCCCCACTACAGGTGCGGCTGAGAGAGTTTGGAGAGAACTGTGACTGGCCCAAGGTCACCCAGCATGTGAAGGAGTGGGGAAACCAACCCAGTTCACCAGATTAGAGTTTGCCATTCATGTGGAGGAGTGGAGAATCAAACCTAGTTCTCCAGATTAGAGTCCACTGCTCTTTACCACTACACCTTGCTGGCTCTTTATGGATATCGTACATTTTTATTTGCAATTTGTATGGTGTTTATACATACAGTGTACATCTTTACATCTACAGATAAACAGATACAACAAATAATGCTGATATATTGATATACAAAGAACATTGAACGTGAATACAGTTGGAGCAAGGTAACCAATAACAGTGTGAAAGTACAGAATCATGGGTTTAACTTGCATAAGACATAAGCAAAATCAAAACAAGATTTTGGGGTTAAAACAGCAGGGATGACATATTTGAAATCACTCTCAACTGCTGCTTTGAGGATGTGCCCCATGCTTGGTCTGTTTCAACCACCCTGCCTAATGCATGGATCAACAAGGGAGCAGAGAGAGCTGCAGAAGCTAGAGAGATGAAAGTAGGTGATATCCCCTGGAGAAAATGGGATGAGACCAGGCCTTTTAGACAGTTTCTGCCTTCTCCTAAAGGATGGGATAAAGACTTGCTATCTTCAGCAGAACCAACGATGAAGAACACAAGTAACAGTAATCAGAGCCAGTGTTGTACAGAGGTTAGAGCACTGGGAGACCAAAGTTAGAACATCTGGGAGACCAAAGTTTGGATCCCCACTCTACCATGGAAGCTCTATAAGACAGAAGATCTGGGTATTTGGAATTCAGAGCCTCCTTCTCCCCCCTTGCTTATTGTGCTTTGTGACTTCTCCTTTTATTTGTTTTGATTCACTCATTGCATTAAAGAGCAGGGAGGACCTCATCTATAAATGAGGACAGCCCTGTCTGACTCTGAGATATATTGCTGTGAATAATACTCACTTTAGGAATAAAAGAAAAGAAGGAGGAGGAGGAGGAAGAAGAAGAATTAAAGCAGCTTACAATCACCTTCCTTTCCCCTCCCCACAACAGACACCCTGTGAGGAAGGTGGGGCTTAGAGAGCGTGACTAGCCCAAGGTCACCCAGCTGGCTTCATGTGGAGGAGTGGGGAAACAAATCCAGTTCACCAGATTAGCCTCCACCGCTCATGTGGAGAAGTAGGGAATCTAACCCGGTTCTCCAGATCAGAGTCCACCGCTCCAAACCACCACTCTTAGCCACTACACCACGCTGGCTGGGCTGTCCATTGCATCCCTAATGATAACTATAATTATCAAGCAACAGTTGTGTCTTGCTGTTCTAATGCATCAAGGAAAAGGGCTGCATGATGCTGTCATTCAACCACTGCTTGGACTTATACTCTCAAGGAATGCTAATGTGAACAGATAGCTGACCTCAGCCTTGCCAAGATATGGGTTTCCCCCCTACGGATTGAAAGGGATGCTTAGAAAGCACCTGTTCTTAAAGGAATCTGGGGGGGAGTGTCCTGGTTTTTGTTTTTGTTTGTTTGTTTGTTTGTTGAGTAAGAAAACTACTTCCAACAATGGCAGAAGCCAAACGCTGTCTCAAAAGGGGGGGAAATGCTCATTACCTGAAAAAGATGCTTGCTATACATTAAGTCTTTGGATATTATGATAGCATTGCCCTGAGCTAACGGAGAAGCAACCTTGCTTAGTTACCAACAGCAGAGGAATGATGCAATTTCCCAGCATCTTCAGATGATCGGAGTTTGCCAGATGCAGGTAGCCGCAATTGCCCCGGGCATCTGTGATCCTGAATTACTGGAGGTTCAGAATGTGCACCCATGCCCCTACTGTTTCTCCGGCAAATCACGGAAGTGGTTGTTGCAGAGTAAGTGGCGTAGCAGATTTGTAGCACCATAAGCCCCTGTTTTGGCTGAGTGCATCCTTATCCATTTCGTTCCCATGGAATGTGCATTTCTAGCCAGTGCTGTGCATAATATGATTCTGCTAAAGAAGATTTAGTACGAGTCTCTAAGTACCTTGAGGGAGGGAAATAGGCAGATTTCATACTTGGATATTACATTTCATATTATGTGCTATAGTTAAGTGTCAGTTGTAATTTTATCATAGTGATTAGAAAGCCCTGCAGCTGCAGCTGAACTAGAAAACAAGCTGTGAAGTCTTTAGGATATCCTAAACAGTGCAGTTATCATTTTGCAGCAGTAAATCTGAAACTGCTGCATTTGCTCTGTGTCTTGGACAACCTCTGAAAATTGTTTTCAGGGGGGGGGGTAATGAAGGAGAAGCAAAAGCAGTTCTCCCTTAAATGGCACCAGAAATGAATATTTAAAATGGCAAATGTCTATGAGGATAATTAACACATTTCTGATGAAAGAAGCTGCCCCCCATAATCCTCGCAGACACTGGGCAAGTCATATTGCACTAAGAGATTATGATATAAGATAATGGGGAAAATATTTAGACATGCAAATCCATTTTTTACCTGCAGATCCTCTTCAGTGTTAGTTTAGGAAGGAGCTACATATTCCAGCTATTCGACTACAGCACAGTTCTGAAAACTGGACACCTGTACTGAGTTTTCCTTAACTGCTTAGTGTAGTAAATCCTATACCATGTTTGATATATCACCTCATGTATTGTCTTGCCCTTGCCAGTGTTAGCCAATGAGGGTGAGGAAATATATGTGATGGCTACTGGTATGGGTTATCATGCTTTCCTCTCCTTTTTGGCACCATTTCCCCCTCTATTCATGAGGGCAGCAAGCATTGTCTCTCTGTACATAGATGGCCCAGGCTAGCCCAGTATCATCAGATCCTGAAACCTAAGCATAGCCATCCCTGGTTAATAGTTTGATGGGAGATCACCAAGGAAGTCCAGGGTTGCTATAGTCATCCCTGGTTAATAGTTAGGGTTGCCAGGTTCCTCTTTGCCACCAGTAGGAGGTTTGGGGTGGAGCATGAGGAGGGCGGGGTTTGGGGAGGGGAGGGACTTCAATGCCATAGAGTCCAATTGCCCAAGTGGCTATTTTCTCCAGGTGAACTGATCTCTATCGGCTGGAGATCAGTTGTAATAGCAGGAGATCTCCAGCCAGTACCTGGAGGTTAGCAACTCTATTAATAGTTGGATAGAACACCACCAAGAAAATCCAGGGTTGCTGTAGTCATAGTCAGCCCTGGTTAATAGTTGGATGGGAGACCACCAAGAAAGTCCAGGGTTGCTTTTCAGAGGCAGGCAATGGCAAACCACCTGTGAATGTCTCTTGCCTTGAAAACCCCATCGGGGTCACTATAAGTCGGCTGCGACTTGACAGCACTTTCCATCACCACCACAGGAGTGATTTTATACATTGTGTTGGTCTGGAAATGTAAATGATATACCTGCTTTTTTTTCTTTTAACACATGTAAAAGGGGAGGGGGAACAAACAACATTTCTAGTAATCAGAGAGGAACTTCCACAGAAAAACTGC
>NC_079319.1:67605716-67610716 GCF_029931775.1 Euleptes europaea
ATGCTGCATTTCTGCCCTTTTAGGACCCCCAAAGCAGCTGACAGTCAAAACAAGGATTATAAAAATACATCAGAAAACATCAATAAGAACCAAAACTAAAATACATATAGACAACAATAGCTTTGGCCATTGGACTCTATAGCATTGAAGTCCCTCCCCTCCCCAAACCCCACCCTCCTCAGGCCCCACCCCCAAAACCTCCCGCTGGTGGCAAATAGGGACCTAGCAACCCAACATCCAAGTGAAAACAATGCTCTGGAAACTCCCTGCTGCTGCTGCCAGCCCTGACGTCCCTGGGAAGAGAAGGGGAGACAACAGGGCTGCTTCTGGTTCAGTAACTGTACGCCACTGCTGGTAGAGAGGCCTGGGATTGGGCACCCACAGGAGGGGTCGGGGGCCTGTTCTCGAGCCCTGCTGTCTGTGCCCAGGCCTAGAAAAGTGAAGTGGGTTGCAACATGAGACAGGGCTTTTTCAGTGGTGGCACCCCACCTTTGGAATGCCCTTCCTCATAAGGTTCACCTTATGTCTGCTTTACTGTCCTTTAGGTGCCAAACCACAATATTACTTGTTACCTAGGGTTTTAACTGACACATTTAGGGTTGCCAGCCTCCAGGTACGAGCTGGAGTAGTGTTGCTAGATCGCTCTTTGCAACCAGCGGGAGGTATTTTGGGGTGGAGCCTGAGGAGGTCGGGGTTTGGGGAGGGGAGGGACTTCAGTGCCATAGATTCCAATTGCCAAAGCGGCCATTTTCTCCAGGTGAACTGATCTCTAACGGCTGGAGATCAGTTGTAATAGCAGGAGATCTCCAACCAGTACCTGGAGGTTGGCAACCCTAGGCTGGAGATCTCCTGCTATTACAACTAATCTCCATCCGACAGAGATCAGTTCACCTGGAGAAAATGGCCGCTTTGGCCATTGGAGTCTATGTCTTTGAAGTCCCTCCCCTCCCCAAACCCCGCCCTCCTCAGGCTCCGCCCCAAAAACCTCCCACCGGTGGTGAAGAGGGACCTGGCAACCCTAGACACATGCATCTTTTCCCCCACCGCTTATATGGTCTGTTTCTAGCCTGAGAGCTGTTTGATATATTGCATTTTAGGCTGTTTAATGCTGTCTTTAGTCAACATTGATAATTTTATGGTTGCTGCTTTTATGCTTTTATTGCATTTTTTCCTTTGTGAGTTGCCTGAAGTAGGTGTGTGGAAAGGTAACACATTTTCTAAACAAACAAACAAATAAGAGAGACCTTGCTGGGGACACCGTTAGTGCCCCTATCCTGTATAGGGCTGCCAGGTGTCCTGAACTCACGAGAGACCTCCTGCTAGCAACTTTCTTCCCCTGTATTTGTTTTTCATTTATCATATGAGAAAACATACAGGGAAGTACGCAGTTCTCAAAAAACAAATAAACCTACTGTTCTTAACTAAAGAAACTGGTATTTGTCTATTATTCATTTTAAAGATCAAGTGTGAGCATTTTATCTGTTAACAGTGATTTAGAAACTGGACTTATTCTTTTATATTTTACTTGATACTGGAATTCAGCGCGTTTTCATCTTCAAACCTTGACCTACAATGAAGTATGATTTATAGCCATTTCATCCTGTTGACTCCCAACATGAAAATCTAGCTTAATTCTAGCACTTTTATCGGATTGTAGGTAAGGTTTCCTGTAACATCATGCCACTCACACAAAATGTACAGGTCACAAACAACAAGCACCTTGCGTCATAAGTTACACCATTTTAAACAGACTTTCCAAGTGGCTGGTTCAGATGACGCCTGCTAAGGTTTCCCATGCACGTGTTGATCAGACCTAGAAACCACCTGAAGTGTTAAACATCATTCCTTTTAATGGGAGAAAAGTCTCCCATACTGACCTTCAGATAAACAAAGGGCAGCTTGACAGGATAATTAATGATGTTTATTATCAGGTAATAGTAAAAGACCACTTTACCTATATTGAATTAAACGCCTACCAAAAAATGGCTCTCCAAAGAGATAGCAGAACTGACTCAGCTATCATAGTAGCCAATATTTCATTATTTATAAACAGAGGGGTCTCATACAGACTGATGAAACACACAGTATTTAAAATCATACTCAACATCACAAATTACCCTGCTTGCACATTACCTTGCTTGCAAAGACTGAGCATGAGAGACTTGCAAGAAGGCCTGAGAGAGAAAGGAAAAGACTCTTATTATATCTATAAGTTGTGTTATCTATAAGGCAAATTAGAGAAGATGGGTATTCCCAAGATCACTCTGGGAATTAGGGCTGTTGAAAAAAAAAATTCGGTATACTTCGGCTTCGGCAAAATTCGGCCCGTTTTTATTCGGGCCGTGCCGAAGTCCGAACTCCCCCGCTTCGGATCCCTGAAATTCGGGGGGGATCCGGAGTTCGGGGGAAAATTCGGGGGGCCCCCCCGCGCCTTCAGGGGGATTCCCTGAAAGCGCGCGGGGGGGCCTTTAAACAAGCCCCTCTGCGCTGTCTGCGCAGGCAGCGCACAGGGGTTTAAAGACCCCCTCCCCCCTCCCGGGACTCTCGGGAAGACAGGCAGGGGGCTGTCAAGTGCCTCTGCACTCTCTGCGCAGAGGGGTTTGAAGACCCCCAGCGCGCCTTCAGGGAGCTTCCCTGGAGGAGCGCGGGGGGGCCTTTAAATAGATCTGTTTCTCCCGGCCGGGAGTGAGGGGACTTTGATCAGCTTCTGCCACAAGACACTGTGGCAAATCAGCCATCATGGTCCATTTGAAACTCATACTTCCTGGTACAGCAATTTAAAAGATCAAGCTGTAAAATGATTGATATCATATGATACCATATTCATACAGTGTGGGTACATTACAGCATATTGTTATGAATTGTAGATTGTATATTTTTGTATTCAGAAGAGTAGGACTGGCCCTATTATGCCCAGGATGATGATGATGATGATGAAGAGGAGGAGTTGGTTTTTATATGCCTACATTCTCTACCACTTAAGGCAGAATCAAACCGGCTTACAATCACCTTCCAGACACCCTGTAAGGTAGGTGGGGCTGAGAGCGCTCTTAAGAGAACTGTGACTAGCCCAGGGTCACCCAGCTGGCTTCATGTGTAGGAGAGGGGAAACCAACCCGGTTCTCCAGATCAGAGTCCACCGCTCCAAACCACCACTCGTATCCACTACACCATGCTGGGATGAGGCAGGTGTCAGATTTGGGGGGACATATTAAAGGGTTGGATCCAGACTAAATTTTCAATTAACAGAAGGGAGATGTACTTATCACCAATTTTACCTTCCTGCTGCAGAATCTCTTCATGCCTTTTTTGAGGGGGGGGTCTGTTCTCCAGGAGCAGCATTTGGAAAGGTGGATCAGTGAGTTGCAGGGAGGCAAGAAAATTCTGGTTTTGTGATGGAACTGCCTGGGAATTGTCATCTAGATACAACCCAAAGGATGCAGCTTGTCAATTATTTACTTTATCTTTTCACCACTGGTTGGGGCATGGGGAGAGAACTGCCATTTGAGTTTTCTGCTGCAGGCAGCAACATTACATTGGCCTTCTCTGTATAATGTACAGGTTTTGAAAACATCTTACCTGACTCAATGAACAAGTTTTAAAAACACCTTACCTGACTCACATATGATCAATGAGCCTTAGAGATTCCTTTGTGAAATTTTTGATTTGTAAAAACGAAGCATGTATTTCAGCCTAGTTGTGAAGTACCTGGACACAATTTATCGAGGCGGGGGGGAATTGTCTCTCATTCAGTTTTAAATGTTCAAAGCCATTCTCTGGGCTACTGTCTCCACGGACTTGTTGTGCATGTTAGTTAATTGGGATAAGCATTTGCCATCAGATTTCTCTTTCATGGAAATAGGTACAATATTCATAAACTCAGAGGAAAGAGGGTTCAGCAATAGGCCCCGTAAATTAAAAGATGAGAAAATACTCTTTGTTACAGCTTGAGATGAAAGAGATATTCTAAAGAAGAAGTATCTTTTGTTAATTCAAAATGGCTAAACTGATACTTTGCTCTTAAAACTTGCTATCAAATATTCATTTCTGTCATTTTTTTAAGGATAAGTGGAGCACCAAAGAATTCTGTAGAAATGTGTGTCCCAGCAATAACAAACCACCTCTTAACATCTCTTGTCTTGAAAACCCTACCGGGTCACCATAAGTCAGCTGTCTCTAGTCTGGAGAACAGTTGTAATTCTGGGAGAACTCCAGGAGCCACCTTGAAGTTGGTAAGCCTAATTATAAGAAGTAAAGGCTGTGAGCAAGTATTCATGACAAACTTACCTTCAAAGTCAAGGCTGATATGCTTTATGATACGGTAATAAGAACTGATGGACCAGAGCAATGGTTGTAACAATGGTTATAAACCTGAACTATGAGACAGCAAGTTGACTGTTCTAGTCTCAGTTCAGCCACGAAGTCATCTGTGGCCCTTTGGTACACCACTATCACTCGACCCTGTTGCTGTACTAGACCACTCATCAATAGGGTTGCCAACCTCCAGGTGGTGGCTGGAGGTCTCCAGCTATTACAGCTGACAGAAATCAGTTCCCCTGGAGAAAATGGCTGCTTTGGCAATGGGACTCTATGGCATTGAAGTCCCTCCCCTCCCCAAACCCTGTCCTCCTCAGGCTCCACCCCAAAAAATCTCCAGGTATTTCCCATCCCAGGGTAGGCAACCCTACTCATCTAAGACGACTGAGCTATTGCATTGTTGATAGAGACAATGAATGTGAAACACTTCAATTAGTCAAACTAATATATGGTATAAATTATTTAACTTAAAAAATAATAATTGCCACATCAGTTTTACCTAGGAGCCAATTATCCTGTCCTTTGCCTTCCTTCCTATTAGGGTTGCCAACCTCCAGATGATGACTGGAGATCTCCTGCTATTACAACTGATCTCTAGGCAACAGCTATCGGTTCACCTGGAGAAAATGGCTGCTTTGGAAGGTGGACTCTGTGGCATTACCAGGGTTGCCAGGTCCCTCTTT
>NC_079319.1:67615716-67715716 GCF_029931775.1 Euleptes europaea
GCTATACCCTTATAAGCCCACTGACTTCAATTAACATAGAAGGGGGAAACTCTGCTTAGGGCTGCAATTTTTTTTTTCTGCCTTCAAGTCCCATTTTACTTATGGCAACCCCTGGTGGGGTTTCAAGCAAGAGATGTTCAGAGGTGGTTTGCCATTGTCTGCCTCCTCCTCATACCCCTCGTATTCCTTGGAGGTCTCCCATCCAAATTCTTGCCAGGGTTGACCTTGCTTACCTTTTGAGATCTGACAAGATCAGACTAGCCTGGGCTATCCAGGTCAGGGAAGGACTGCACTACAACTGAAGAATAGTAGGTTTCCTGAGGCTTTGAGGTGGGAAAAATAACAATCCATGTAGGGCATGCAGTGTCCTATCCCCAAAAATATTCACTCTGGATATCTGAATCACTGGCTTTCAGGGAAGAAAAGGAAAGCAAGGGGAGGAGCTGTGGATCAGCGGTAGAGCATCTGCTTGGCATGCAGAAGGTCCCAGGTTCAATCTCCAGCATCTCCAGTTAAAGAGCCTAGGCGAGTAGGTGATGTAAAAAGGCTCTGCCTGAGACCCTGGAGAGCCACTGCTAGTCTGAGTAGACAATGCTGACTTTGATGGACCAATGGTCTGATTCAGTATAAGGCAGCTTCATGTGTTCAAGTAGCATGGATAATAGACTTGTGCATTTCTTTCATTATTAATTTAATTAAAATAATTACCGTATTTTTCGCTCCATAAGACGCACTTTTTTCCTCCTCAAAAGTGAGGGGAAATGTCGGTGCGTCTTATGGAGCGAATGTGCGGTCTCCCGCCCCTCCCGCCAGCTGGCTGGGTGCGCCGGAACGCAAGCCGGCGTTCCCGCCGGGAAGGCCAGCTGGGAGGCGGGGTATTTAACCTGCTCTGCGTTGCCTGCCTAGGCAGCGCAGAGCAGTTTAACCTCCCCTCCCCGCGCGCTTCCCGTTCCTGAGCCTCAGAACAGTACTGAGTAGACAGAACTGACTTGGATGGACCGAGGGGGGGGGGGTCTGGTTCAGTATAAGGCAGCTTCCCGAGGAGGGGCCTGTGGCTCAGTGGCAGAGCCTCTGCTTGGGCATAGCAGGAGGCCCCCGGTTCAGTCCCCGCAGGGCGCCTCCGCTCCCACCCGCCCCTGGCCCAGGCGAGCCCAGCGTTGCCAGGCCTCCGCCTCCCCCCCACTCGCTGCACGGAGGCCGGGCGGGGCGGGCAGAGAGCGAGGCCGGATCCCGCCGCCGGGACGATCCGCCCGGCCCTCCCCTCCCTCCTTCCTTCCCCCTTCCTTCCCTTCTGCTCACCTGGCCTCCGTGCAGCAGGGATCGCCGAGGGGGAAGTGGGAGAGGGAAAAAAGGAAGGCCGGGGGTGGGGGGTGGGATAGGCCTGAGGGGGAGACGCCGCCTTCGCTCAGCTTGGGCGGGGGCGCTTCAGGGCCGGGAAGCGCGGGGGGGAGGCTTAAACCCCCACCGCCCCCCTTCCCGGGAGTCCTCACAGGAAGGAGGCCTGGGCCGGGGTGGGGCGGCTCCTGCTGCTGCTGGGTTCCTGGGCGGACGGTGCTGGAGGTAAGCAGACCCCTCCCCCTGCCCCGGCTTCCCCCCCTGCGGGCGAAGGCGGTGTCTCCCCCTCAGGCCTACCCCAACCCCCACCCCTGGCCTTCCTTTTTCCCCTCTCCCACTTCCCCCTTGGCGATCCCTGCTGCACGGAGGCCAGGCGAGCAGAAGGGAAGGAAGGGGGAAGGAAGGAGGGAGGGGAGGGGAGGGCCAGGCGGATCGTCCCGGCGGCGGGATCCGGCCTCGCTCTCCGCCCGCCCCGCCCGGCCTCCATGCACCGAGTGGTGGGGAGGCAGAGGCAGAGGCCTGGCAGCGCCGGGCTCGCCTGGGCCAGGGGCGGGTGGGAGCGGAGGCACCCCGCGGGGGCTGAACCGGGGGCCTCCTGCTATGCCCAAGCAGAGGCTCTGCCACTGAGCCACGGGCCCCTCCTCGGGAAGCTGCCTTATAATGAACCAGACCCCCCCTCGGTCCATCCAAGTCAGTACTGTCTACTCAGACTGGCAGCGCTCTCCAGGGTCTCAGGCAGGGGTCTTTCACATCACCTACTTGCCTGGTCCCTTTAACTGGAGATGCCGCTGGGGATTGAACCTGGGACCTCCTGCATTCCCAGCAGAGGCTCCACCACTGAGCTCACAGCCCCCTCCCCATGGCTCTCCAGGGTCTCAGGCAGGGGTCTTTCCCATCACCTACGTGCCTGGTCACTTTAACTGGAGATGCCACTGGGGATTGAACCTGGGACCTCCTGCATGCCCAGCAGAGGCTCCACCACTGAGCTCACAGCCCCCTCCCCATGGCTCTCCAGGGTCTCAGGCAGGGGTCTTTCCCATCACCTACTTGCCTGGTCACTTTAACTGGAGATGCCACTGGAGATTGAACCTGGGACCTCCTGCATGCCCAGCAGAGGCTCCACCACTGAGCTCACAGCCCCCTCCCCATGGCTCTCCAGGGTCTCAGGCAAGGGTCTTTCTCATTACTTACTTGCCTAGTCCCTTTAACTGGAGATGCCACTGGGAATTGAACCTGGGACCTCCTGCATGCCCAGCAGACGATCCACAACTGAGCTCACAGCCCCCTCCCCATGGCTCTCCAGGGTTTCAGGCAGGGGTCTTTCCCATCACCTACTTGCCTGGTCACTGTAACTGGAGATGCCGCTGGGGATTGAACCTGGGACCTCCTGCATTCCCAGCAGAGGCTCCACCACTGACCTCACAGCCCCCTCCCCATGGCTCTCCAGGGTCTCAGGCAGGGGTCTTTCCCATCACCTACTTGCCTGGTCCCTTTAACTGGAGATGCCGCTGGGGATTGAACCTGGGACCTCCTGCATGCCCAGCAGAGGCTCCACCACTTAGCTCACAGCCCCCTCCCCATGGCTCTCCAGGGTCTCAGGCAGGGGTCTTTCCCATCACCTACTTGCCTGGTCACTTTAACTGGAGATGTCGCTGGGGATTGAACCTGGGACCTCCTGCATGCCCAGCAGAGGCTCCACAACTGAGCTCACAGCCCCCTCCCCATGGCTCTCCAGGGTTTCAGGCAGGGGTCTTTCCCATCACCTACTTGCCTAGTCCCTTTAACTGGAGATGCCGCTGGGGATTGGACCTGGGACCTCCTGCATGCCCAGCAGAGGCTCCACCATTGAGCTCACAGCCACCTCCCCATGGCTCTCCAGGGTCTCAGGCAAGGGTCTTTCCCATCACCTACTTGCCTGGTCACTGTAACTGGAGATGCAGCTGGGGATTGAACCTGGGACCTCCTGCATTCCCAGCAGAGGCTCCACCACTGACCTCACAGCCCCCTCCCCATGGCTCTCCAGGGTCTCAGGCAGGGGTCTTTCCCATCACCTACTTGCCTGGTCCCTTTAACTGGAGATGCCGCTGGGGATTGAACCTGGGACCTCCTGCATGCCCAGCAGAGGCTCCACCACTTAGCTCACAGCCCCCTCCCCATGGCTCTCCAGGGTCTCAGGCAGGGGTCTTTCCCATCACCTACTTGCCTGGTCACTTTAACTGGAGATGTCGCTGGGGATTGAACCTGGGACCTCCTGCATGCCCAGCAGAGGCTCCACCATTGAGCTCACAGCCACCTCCCCATGGCTTTCCAGGGTCGCAGGCAAGGGTTTTTCCAATCACCTACTTGCCTGGTCACTTTAACTGGAGATGCTGCTGGGGATTGAACCTGGGACCTCCTGCATTCCCAGCAGAGGCTCCACCACTGAGCTCACAGCCCCCTCCCCATGGCTCTCCAGGGTCTCAGGCAGAAAGGGTCTTTCCCATCACCTACCTGCCCGGTCCCTTTAACTGGAGATGCTGCTGGGGATTGAACCTGAGACCTCCTGCATGCTGAGCAGAGGCTCCGCCACTGAGCTCACAGCCCCCTCCAAAATACACATGAACACATGAAGCTGCTTTCTGATGAATCAGACCCCCCCTTGGCCCATCCAATTCAGTATTGTCTACTCAGACCAGCAGCAGCTCTCCAGGGTCTCAGGAAGGGGGTCTTTCACATCACCTACCTGCCCGGGCTCTTTAACTGGAGATGCTGGAGATTGAACTTGGGGCCTTTCAAGACCACCCGCCCCAGCCTGGCTTCCAGGGAGTCCCTAGAAGCCGGGCGGGTCCCCGTCCAATAGCTGAGCCTCGGACCGGGAAGTGGGGGGGGGGAGGTAAAACTTCTGCGCTGCCTAGGCAGGCAGCGCAGAGCAGTTTAAAGACCCCCGCCCGGCTTCTAGGGACTCCCTGGAAACCGGACGGGGGTCTTTATTCAGCAGAATATTTTTTCTTGTTTTCCTTCCTCTAAAAACTTGGTGCGTCTTATGGTCAGGTGCATCTTATGGAGCGAAAAATACTGTACAAACATGGAGTTTTTCATCATTACCATATTAAATACAAAATGAAGCAAATTCCCCATCTATACAGATCAAAGAAAAAGTATTTTCTTTCATTTTTGTTCTCTTTTGTTTGCTATTGCAGTTTTGCCTTTCTCTGAGTCTATGGGTTTCACTTTTACAAGGCAGCCAGCATTTTCCTAATAAGGGGACAGAGAAGCTCTGGGCTTCCCTGGGTGACTGCAAGCTATACCCACTAGGGATACATACATATGTGAAATATTCCATTCCTGAAGGATATAGGGTAAGACTTTGCCTTCTACTTTCTTCCCAATGCCTTTGCTGCTGTCCCAAATTTCCCCTTGCAGTCTGCACTCCTCTGCTTGCCTGTTGCTCTCCAATCCTTATCCCTCATCCAGGCAAATCTGCTTCAAAGTCCTCCTACTGTTGCTTGCCTGCCCAGATGCCTTGCCCTCCTTTAGTCACCAAATGCCCTTGCCTTGTCAGTCTGCCTCTTCCTGGTGTTACTATCACTTAAGATAAATGGCTGCATGCTGCTGTATGTGTTACTTGTGGTAAAGAGTTACACAGAATGGTAAAGTTTTTTAAAAGTTAGTGTTTAGAAGAGATAGTTCCAGAGGGTCACTGTGTTGGTCTACAATAGAACAGTTAGATTTGAGTCCAGTAGCACCTTAGAGACCAACAAGAATTTCCAGGGATTTCGAGAGTCAAAGCTCCCTTCATCAGACATGAGTAGAAATGGAGATCTCTGAGTTCTTTTATCCTAGTAAGAAGGTGGGAGGGGTGTTGTGAAGAATGCTTGTAAAGGATGCAAAGGTACAATGCATATTGTAATCAGTTTGATTAGAAATAGGTGGGGAATTGCTTGGGGGCAAAAAAAATTAGCATCTGTAGTGAGATAAGAATCCTGTGTCCCTATTCAGCCCTGGAGGAACCATTGTTCTAAACTTCTGAATTAACTCAAGTTCATCAATCTTCCCTTGAAATTTCCCCTTGAAATTTCTTGTTTGAGAACTGCTACTTCTAAGTCAGCAACGGGATGACCTGGAAGATTAAAATGTTCTCCCACTGGTTTTTGAGTGTTGCAGTTTTTACTGTTGGATTTATGTCCATGTATTCTTCTATGTAGGGACTGACTTGTTTGTCTGATGTAGAGAGTAGAAGGGAATTGCTGGCACTTGATGGAATATCTAACATTGGAGGATGAACAAGTGAATGAACATGAGATGGTATAGCTGGTGTTGTTACATCTGGTTATTTTGTTATCAGAGTGGCTATGGGTACAGAGTTGGCATCTTGGTTTGTTGCAGGCTGTTGTCGCAGAGTCTGTGTTCATGTTTGGAAGGGTATTGCTGTAGGTAAAAAGTTGTTTACAGTTAGGAGCTGCCTATGGCCAACAAAAGGTTTACTTCCTGTAAGAGAGGAGTATCATTGTCCAGCGCATGTTATAGGTAGGACTGCCAACCCCAGGTTGGGAAATACCTAGAGATTTTGGGGGTGGAGCCTCAGGGGGGTGGGGTTTGGAGAGGGGAGGGACTTCAGTGCCCTAGAGTCCAATTGCCAAAGAAACCATTTCCTCCAGGGGAACTGATCTCTGTTGCCTGGAGACCAATTGTAATAGCAGGAGATCTCCAGCAACCACCTGGAGATTGGCAACCCTAGCTGTAGGTCATTAATGATACATTCAAACAGTTTGAGAGCTGTATATGACCACCGGTGGTTTTCTGTTGTTGTTTCATTTGGATCTATCTTGTAGCAGGTTATCCCTTGGTATCATTCTGGTTTCGTTGATCTGTTTCCTTACAACATCAAGAATGTCTGTTGTAGATTTTGTTGATGAACAGATCAACAAAACCCTCCCACCTTCTGACTAGGATAAAGGGACTCAGAGCTCTCCATTTCTACTCATGCCTGATGAAGGGAGCTTTGACTCTCAAAAGCTTATAGCCTGAAATTCTTGTTTGTCTCTAAGGTGCTACTGGACTTGAGTCTAACTGTTTGGAGCACAGGTCATCTGCCTCCTGGTGGTGTCCAGGAAGAAGAAGGTGTGCTGTGGTTGTTAAGGTGGCTACTGGAGTTGTTGCAGTTAGGACTTCTAGGCCCCCATTTGTATATATTTAAATTAAACTTATTCAGTTCCTTCACAAACAACTAGGATCAATTCTTTGAGGAACCTTGAGGGTTCCCCTAAATTCCCATTTGATTATGTGTTTGGAATCTCTCCTATCAATTCTCCAACAAACTTTAACATTTTAAACATGTGTACATTTCATTGCCTCAGAAAGGGGCACCCATTTATTTTATCTGTTTGAAATTGGAACGTGTGAATTACCTAGAAGAGTCTTGAGGTTTGTCCAATTTGGATGGAAAACCAAGAGGGTACAGGCTCAAGAAGGGGTGAAAAGGTTCTTCCTTTAAAACCAATGGGAAAGAATACCAAAATAAAATTATAAAAACAAAACAATAATGAAAGAAACAATACCAGAACAACCCAATAACGAATCAGTCCCTAAAGAAACAGAGAACAACTCCCATGCATGAGTGCAATGGATAATGCATACTAAGAACACAACTGAGCCAAAATGCTTGACAATGCCATTAAAATCAATGGAACATAAAAGTACTTAATTCCATCTGCCTAATGCCATACATTTTCACAGATATCCTCATGCACTGGGGTTACCTCCCATCCAATGACTCTACGAGTGCAATCCTGAAAGGGGGGTAGATCCACAGCAGCCAGGAGTGACGTAGCTGTACCACCTCCTCAGAGGCTTCCCGGCCACTGCGGAGACAAAAAAAAAAAAAAGGTTAAATTTTTTTAAAAAAAGGAAAGCAGGGGAAATGTCCACTGAAAACAGCGAGGCTGTGCCACCCAAAAAGATGGCACAGCCCCGCCGGTGCTCAAGGGGGTGTTCCCGGATGCCAGCTCCTGGACAACTGAATGTTTGCTTTCATGCCAGCGTAGGTGCCACTTTATTCAGTGATAAGGGGGCACCTACGCTGGCACAGGGTCACACCAGCTCCAAAGGAGCTTCGCCCCCCCCCCTCAGGAATGGGCTGTTCGTTACTGTTGAATAGCAAACAGTGAAGAGGGCCCAGAAGTCTGCTTCCAGGCTCTGTATCTTACATTCAGAAATATTATGTTACAATCTTTGTTAATTATTCTGTCTCTGACAGTGCAATGCTGAACAGAATTATGCCCTTCTACTATATATCAAATAGGATTAGAAGACAGTTACTCTGTTTGGACTGACTGCCTGTTATGTCGTTTTCCAGTATCACAAAAAAAGATATTCAGGAAAAAATAAATCTGTAAGACACTAAGATTGTTTTGTGACAAAGGTCGTACAAACCAAAGTAAAAACAGATTTTTTTTAAAAAACAACAACAAACCTTTAAACTACTCTTTGTCAAAATACAATTATGTGAAGTTTTTTATTTTCCCTTCCTGTCAGATTTATTTCATTTCATAGATTTGGGCAGTTTTAGAAAGAGAGAAATTTTCCCTTTCCTCATTTTTGAGTTCACAAATGGCTGTTCCAAAACAATCAAGGGAATCCGATCCTCACTAACATGAGCTTTCACATCTTTTTATAGGTTAAAAGTCCAGAGTTTTAATACAAAAAGTGCTGCACAGCGATTACTTACAAAGCTTGAAAGAAAGGCACGCTCCAGTGAATTCTATATAACACACCAGCTCTTTTAGGATTGGAAGTAATAGTGTTAGGTTGGTTTTCTTTTAAATATATCAAAAGACTGTGATTCAAAGGGGGGGGGGAATCACAATACTTTCTAAATAGGTGTTTTGAACTCTAATGGGCTTGATAGTCTTATTCAAAGAAAGCAGTTGAAATGTAAAAGCTTTTAAATACTGTATATGTAAACCAAATAGTGAGGGTGATCCAATTTATTTGGGGATTGGCTCTGCATATGGATAACACTACACCAAACCTTAGAGGCCAGTTTTGTAACCATCTCTGTAGATAACAGTGCTGAATGTGAAGTTCTACAAGAGTCTGAATGCATCCACATAGCTCTTGGACTTCAGAGGTGCCAGGTTCAAATGTCATCTTGGGGAAGGCCATTTCCAGCCCCATTTTGAATTCCAATTGAAACACAGAGGGCCCAGTTTCCCTATTCTCACCAATACTGATCATATCTCCATGCATATTTTCTTGTTTTATGTAGACAGCTATCCTAAATCTTAAAAAGACCGCGGAAATCTCTGCTCGTGTATTTAGGGTTGCCAAGTGCCAATCCACCTGGCTACTCGTCAACCAGCTGAGGGTCAGCGGGCAATGCGAGTCTGAGTGGTAAAAGGTCCTTTGCTGGGAGTTTGAGTGGTAAACGGCCCCTTGCGATGCATTTATACCCAGAAGTGCCACATCGCAACAGGTCTTTTACCACGCAAACTCCCAGTTTGAGTGGTAAAGGCCCCTTGTGATGCGGTACTTCCAGGTGTGAACCGGAAGTGATGCGATCATGTCAGCGTGGCTGCGCACACGACCTTTGCCTCACCTCTTCCCCAAAAACCTCCCGCCGGAGGAGATGGGGGAACCTGGCAACCCTACATGTATTGCACAGATGGGTTACTCTTGTTTGCTGAATGCTATGGGTTGGATACCATGGACATTTTCTGCTAACAGAAGGGAAAGCAATTTTCATCTATTTCTCACTCCTGTTGCACACCTCTACCTTCCTGTTCATGTTGTTTCTGTAGGTCTCCTGTCCCCATGAGTAATATTTCAGGGATGATCTTGGGTTGCAGTGGGCGGGGGAGGTACAGAAGCCCCGTTCTATGATGGAAATCTTTTCTGACAGTAGTGTTTTAGCAAAAAATCCAAGCCTGTACCAACATACATAATGATAAGGAGCACTATCCACATTGGTCAAAATGAAGGCTAATAACACAGACTTATAAACCTGTTAGTCTCTTGCCATGAAAACCCCCAAAAGAGGTCACCATAAGTCGGCTGCGACTTGACGGCACTTTACACACACACACACACACACACACACACACAAACCCTACACATACTCGCCCACAGTATGGGGCTTACTTTCAAGTAAGAATGCATAAGGAGCACACTGTTTCACTGACCTCAGACCAGAGTATACGACCACCTTTGTTGGATATGAATTTGCCTACTCACCAAGAATTGCCTGAAGGCCTTATACAAGATTGTCCAATCTTCAGAGGTTAAATGATAACTCTGCTATAGTACCCAATTATAAAATATTGTCACAGAAGACGTTTATTTTGTGCCTACAAAACAGGTGCAAAGTTAAGGCCATTTTATTCTGTGTGGCTTTTGGAAATTAATAGAATGAGCATTTTGTCATTTGAGAAATCGTTGCGGTGTAAATGGTTTAAAAAATCAAATGGAAACAAATAGTAAGTGAGCAGTCCTATACATTTTCATTACCATTGCAAGTACTGCTTACAAATATTGAAAATTTTGTCAGAGTTTAAATATGAAATTCCAATATATGTATTGATATAAAATTTTACCTCAAAATTCAACTGAGTATTTTGTTTTATTTAGGTAAGCATCAAATACAAAATTACAGAATCTTTCAAATGTGAAACACGTACTGACAAATACTAGATAACACTTTATGCCAACTATCATGTCTGTCCAATATAAAAATAACAAATATCAAAAGCTAAAATAAATGTTGAGTAAATGTCAACACATCAGTATATATTTGGAGAATATTTAACATCAAAATCTTCAGCAGTAGGGGTGTGCAAAAAAACTTTCCCCTGTAAATTTCGGGTTTGGATTTATTGGCCCCGTTTTTTTCAGGTAAATGGAAATAAGCCAAATACCCAGACTGGTAAATGGGTATTTGGCTTTATTTCCAGGCCCGCCCCCCTCAAATTGGGTTCACTATAGTCTATGGAATTTATTTTCAAGGCTCTTGGGGGGGGGATGAGGTAGAGTCACAAAGTTTGCAGCATAGCGGCAATGGACTCTCCTTAGATGGACATCAAAGTTTGGTGAAGTTTGGACAGGGGGTCCAATTTTATGAGCCTTCAAGGGGGTCACCCTCTTCATCCAGGCATTTTTGAGAGCCAAGCTGTCAATTGGTTTTTAGGGACAACCCAGCAATGCCTTCAGGCCCTTCCACCACTGAAGTGTGGTCAAAAATCTTTCTTGTTGTGGCAGAAGAGCCCCGCTGAGCCACTCATCTTGCTCTGTTTCAGCCCTCCAAAGTGTCAAGGCACCAATGGTTGTCCTGAGTCTCCTGGCTCATCCAACTTTTGGGAGGGTTATTTCACACTGCATAAGTACACTGCCAGCTTCCCTTCCATGTTGTCGATTAAGGCTCTGCCTAGTGCCTGTGTCTCCCACTCCCGAGCAACTGGTTACCACAGGCGCAGCTTACTTCACTTACCGTATATACTCGTGTATAAGCCGAGTTTTTCAGCCCAAAAAAGGGCTGAAAAAGCCGAACTCGGCTTATACACGGGTCAATACGGTAGGAGAGGGGAGGAGGAGGAGGGAGGAGGGAGGAGGGAGGGAGGGAGGAACTTACCGCTCGCAGCCTCGCCCGGGAGCCTTTCTCCTGCCGGCAGGGGCCTGGAGGGGCCGGCAGGAGGTTCCTGCCGGTTGCTCTGCCGCCGCCCAGGCGGCAGGGAGCCTTTCTTCTGCCGGCAGGGACCTTCCTGGGCCGGCAGAAAGTCCTTGCAGGCCGCTCTGCCGCCGCCCAGGCGGCAGGGAGCCTTTCTCCTGCTGGCAGGGTCCTGGAGGGGCTGGCAGGAGGTCTCTGCCGGCTGCTCCGCCGCCGCCCAGGCGCCTGGGCGCCTTTCTTCTGCGGGCAGGGACTTTCCTGGGCCGGCAGGAGGCCCCTGCCGGCTGCGCCGCCGCCACCCACGCGCCCAAGCGCCTTCCTCCGGCCGGCAGGGGCCTGGAAAGGCCTCCTGCCAGCCCAGGAAGGCCTCGCCGCCAATTCGCCGCGTCTCCCGGTAAGTAGGGGGTTCAGGGGCTCTTCCCCCTCCCCCCCTTGGATAGCACTGGGGTTGGGGTGGGGTGGGGCGGGAGGGCCTGGGAGGCCGGCGGGAGGGCGACCTGGGGCAGGGGCTCTGCGCTCTAAAATGGCGACCGGCATTTTAGAGCGCAGCATTGCCGGTAAAGGGAATTTCTTATTGACCCTCGGCTTATACGCGGGTCAATAAGAAATTCCCTTTTCTGGCCTCAAATTTGGGGGGTCGGCTTATACTCGGGTCGGCTTATACCTGAGTATATACGGTATGCACTCCCAAGGCATTAGTAATCTAGCAACTAACCATTTCCCTTCAGTGGCACATGTTTTGAATAGTGTGTTCTGCATATTGTAATGGTGGAGGTCTATGTGCTATGGGCACAACTACAAGCATTTAATATAGTAAATAATTTATTAAAAGGAAAAATCCATATACATACCCTGCACAGCAATGGATTGAGAAAAGGATAGAAAAGAAAGGTGCAACAGTACAATTCCCTGTCCCTCAACTCTGCAAATGTTTTAGCTGGTCTTATTCTAAAACAGGGCTCATTAAGCTTTGAAGTTACAGCAACCTAAAAGCTTCCAATTACCTTGGAGTATTTGTCCTGGACAACCCTTTATCTGCTCCATGTGGCAATGTAATCCATCAAACTGGAGCCCAGGTGGGAAAGCTCCTCCCTCCATACTGAATCAGCCAAAATTGACCCTTTTCCTTTCATGTGCAGGGATTTTATCTCCTGTCTCTGCCCACCCCCTCTGCGGCTCACAACTCCTGTTTCTGGAGTTTCCAGGAAGATCCTACCTAGTCCCCCGTCTTCCAAGTTTCTGTCACCTTCTGGGTGTGAAATTGCAGCCAATGTGTGAGATGGCCTTTGCATTGGGCAAAAACATTTTGGTAGAGGTCATTTTTACCATAGTGTTTTTGCCCAAATACCAGAGTACCCCTGTATCAACAGCAATGTAATGATATCACTTCTAGTGCATGCCAGAAGTGGTATCACTTTGTCAAGGTAAGTCCCCCAATCCCCCCACCCCTGCCAATTGTCAGGGGTTACCTGGCAATCCTATGTGTCCTACATTGGCCTCTGGTGGAAGTAAGAAAACCTGTTTCCTTTTGGGGTGGGCATTTTTAAGAACATAAAACAATAACAAGAGTCCTATTGGATCAGACCAGAGGGGCATCCAATCCAGTATTTTTTTCATACATAGGCCAACCAGTTGCCCTTGAGGACCAAAAGCATTTTTGAGGACCAAAAACATACAACCCAAATTTCCCCCTTCTATTCAGAGATTTTTTTGCTTCTGAATGTGGAGGTTCCCTTTAGTCATCATAGCTATTAGCCACTAATGGGCTTATTCTGTATGCATCTAATCACCTTCTAAAGCCCTCTATTAGGCTTAGCACTTCCAGCAGGCAATTCCCCACTGGTGCATTTGCATTCCTGCCATGGCTGATGTTCGCATGGGAGAAAAAGAGTAGGAAATGGCATCTGACTCTTAAGTGATGTTACTTTTGTGTTACAGTCTATGAATCCCAAAATTATGGTTTTGCCATAGAGATTTGGAGGAAATCCCTAGAGCGCTGTCTGGAAGTGATATCACTTCTGGGCCAAGCATGAACCTCCCTAGGCCAGGCCCCAGAAATCTCCCAAGGGTTGCAGGCAGAGGCTTGGCAACCTTGTCCTCTATGCTTGTAGCATGTCTACTGCCAATGAATTCCAACATTTAATTGCTTATTGAGTAAAGAAGTGCTTCTTATTTTGTCTGTCCTGTATCTATTGCCCATCAATTTCATTGAGTGCCCCCAAGTGCTAGTATTATGGAAGAAGGAGAAATTTCTAACAACTTTCCCCATCCCTGGATAATTATATAAAGCTCTATCACATCCCCACTCCCTTAGTCATCTTTTCTGTAAACTGAAAAGCCCAGATGCTTTAGCTTAACATCAGAAAACAAAAGGGCATGATGGTTGCCAGAAGTAACAGTTTCTAATTTTTTTTTATTGTTCTCCTACCTTCTTAGTAGAGTTATTAAATTTTTCTACCAAGCAGAACATTTTGGTTACCAGTTTAGAATCAAGAATCTCTACTGCAGAGAATGAGTCTCAATGCTAACAACTTGGAAGCAAATAAATAATTTTTTAAGACTGACATGGATAACCCGAGGATAAGAAAAAAATATTAAACAATTACTTTTCTCCATAACTAACCATATATTTATGAGCCCTTTAGTTTTCTACACCATATGGCTACAGAAAACATCAACAGTTCCCTATGCCTGTTTAGCGAAAACATAATATTTATCTTTCTCTTTCATTACAAATGTAATGGTTGTAGTATTTTCTTTTTTAAAAATTAGCAAATATAGTTATTCAATGGAGTGGCTGTAGTTGTGCAGCAACAAATCTAATTCAATAGGCACAAGATTTAGATAAGATCCTATAAACTTAAAGAGTTAAGGCTATAATTGTTTGTCTCATTTTGTGATTATCACAAATAATATATAACGTAATAGGACATGGAAAAAATACTGTTCCATATTCCACTCCATGGCAATATAAATGAATAAACTCATTACAAACAATAGAACAAAATGTATAATCTCTTCATTGCTCATAGACACCTGCTTAAAGCCAGCTGGGCAGACCTGTTTCCAGAAGAAAAAAAAGGTGGGGGAGGGGAGACACCATCCATGATTGGTGGTGCATGCTTACAACTTAGGGTTGCCCACCTCTGGGTACTAGCTGGAGATCTCCTGCTATTACAACTAATCTTCAGCTGATAGAGATCGGTTCACCTGGAGAAAATGGCAGCTTTGGCACGGACTCTATGGCATTGAAGTCCCTCCCCTCCCCAAACCCCACCCTCCTCAGGCTCTGTCCCAAAAACCTCCTGCTGGTGGAAAAGATAGACCTGGCATCCTGACAGGATAGAAAACATACTTTTGTCTATGAAATATTGGAAGGTGGCATAAAGAACTGCACAGGTAATCAGCATCACCTTGATTGATACCTAGGACATAACTGGCCACCAGTACTCCAGTAACATAAGCTGAATATGTTGTGTATTTGGAACTCTTAAGAAGCTTTTATTCTTAGTGCTGGCCCCCCTTGTTTTACGTTTCCACTTCTTGACTAAAAGTAGATCTCCAAAGCAGTTGCTTTCTGAGCTATCACTTCTTCTGAGTCATATCACAATTGTTGGGTTCATAAACCCACAGGTGAGTAAAAAACAACAACACACAACCTAAATAGGAGACAATCAATTTCAGGGAGGGGCCATGGCTCAGTGGTAGAGCATCTGCTTGGCATGCAGAAGGTCCCAAGTTCAATCCCTGGCATCTCCAGTTCAATCAATCAATCAATCAAAACATTTATTGTCATACACAATACCTGCAGAGAGCATCTCCAGTTAAAGGGACTAGGCAAGTAAGTGATGTGAAAGACCTCTGACTGGAGAGCCGCTGCCCATCTGAGTAGACAATGCTGACTTTGATGGACCAAGGATCTGATCCAGTATAAGGCAGCTTCATCTGTGTTCAGTTCTTGCCTTAGTTCAATTACTTTGAATTTCCACTGATGGTTCATCCCACAGTTGCTGTTTTCAATGTTGTATAAGGCAGTGCTAAACTATATGACCTCTGTTCCTACATACAGATTTTGAGAAGGATGTACAGCTAACTTATCCCAATTTGGCTTCTAGCAGACACACAACTGCTGAGGTTTGCTGGAAATGACATTCAAATGGGAGGAGTTTCTCTTCTTCCGAAATATTCCACAATATGGCAGCTTGATAATGAGAGACAAATCCAGAATAAGCCTACTTTGACAGCAATTTGTTGAATGCAGCTTTGAATCAATAACAGCCTGATTTAATATTAACTTGATAGGGCGAAATTTTTATAGATTATAAAAGATGAGGGCAACTGTGGGGTCAACATCTGTATTTGAGCTCATGACGGTTGTTGAAAGCTGCATTTCGAAATAGAGGTTAATTGGCTTAAAAGTGTAATTTATTTTTCAATGCTGAATTAGCAATACTTAGGCATATTATGTATGCAGGGAGTCGAGGAAGCAGATTAGTTAAGCCTCTGTAAATAAATTTCAAAAAAGCTCAGCTTTTGAAACAATATGTGTATCGCAGTGTAACAAGACATGGGATATCATTAAATAAATTAAGCATCTGTTCATGTGTTGCTTGATTTGTTAAAATTAGGATCTGACTCATAATATTTGACTGTTTTATTTACAGCCATTCTGCTAGTTGCAGGCTGCATGCACTTCTGCCTCTCTGAAGCCCGATAAGTCCTTTTCTCTCCAACGTCCCACAAAGCAAGCACTTCTGTTTTATTCCGCTATTGTGATTGCCAAGATATAATTCTCGCAAACACCATTGACTTTAATCCACAAAATTAATTTCAGATATCTTTCTGGAGTCACAGCAAGATCTCTTAAACTACTCCAGGGTAAATGGTCTAAGACTTGCAGCTTGTGATACAAAGCTATGTAAAATTCATTACAAGCCCCCTTTTCCTATAGTAAGGAGAAGAAACAAATGCTTCTTTATCTAAAATTGTTTATAGGCCTGCCTTCCTCCCAAAAACATGGAACTCAAGGCAGATAACAATAATATTTTAAAATAATTTTAAATTAATTTAAAATAATATATAAACATCAATTTAAAAACAGCCAGCAAACTGAATAATGCTCATTCAAAAGTCCTTTAGTCATAAAAATCTCACCAACTATGGCACAACTAACAGTACTGTCCTAGGCACAGTTACACCCTAAACCTGATTATTCCAGTTGACTTAGAAGGGTGTAACTTTGCTTAAGGTTGCTCTGTAAGTGACCCCAAAGGCCCTCCTAAAAAGTTCTAACTTGCAGCCCTTACAGAAATGTGAGAAATACAAAGTCTGTCTTCATTAGGGTTGCCAGTTTTGGGTTGGGAAATACCTGGATATTTGGAGGGTGGAGCCTGAAGATGGTGGGGTTTGGGAGGGAGGGGCTTGAATGAGGCATAATGCCATAGAATTCACCTTCCAAAGCAGCCATTTTCTCCAGGTGAACTGATCTCTGTTGCCTGGAGATCAGGTGTAATAGTGGGAGATCTCCAGCCACCACCTGATCTTTTCATTTGCACCAACTGGAGGTTGGAAACCCTAGTCTTCATCTGAAAGAATGTTTCATAGGGCAGGGGGTTGTCACCAAAAAACCTGATGAGGGAGCAGCAGTGATCATTTGTAGGGTTTCAAACAACCAATGCATGTTGTTCTACAGAGTTCAGTTGACACACAAGTTTGTACCAGGAGAGGTGGTCCTTCAAGTATGTGGGTCCCAGGTTGTCTAGGGTTTTAAAGGTAACCACCTTGAGTTGGATATAGAAACATATAGGTAAACAGTGCAGTGATCACAACATGGGAGCAATATGGTGCCTACTTCTAGTGCTTGATAATAAATAGGTTGCCACATTCTGCACCAACAGTACTTTCCAAGTAGTCTACAAGAGCAGCCCCATGTAAAGTGTGATACAAAAACCAAGTCTCGTGGATACTGTTGCGTGGACCAGTATGGCAGGTCAGCAGTCTCCAGATACAAGGAAAGCTTGTGAGCCAAATGCAGTTGTAAGAACGTATTATTTGCCACCACAGACATCAGCTTCTCCAATAAAAGAAACAGGTTCAGTAAAATTCCCAGGATCATCATGTTGTCTGTAAAAGAAAGTTGAATTCCATCCAACACAGGAACCCTGCAGAGCCGCCAGTCCGATTAGACAATACTGACTAGATGGACCAATGACAGCTTCATGTGTTCAATGACTTCAGACAAATAAAAACAAGAAACCTTTTTGTTGATGAAATATTGGAAATTAAATGAGGAAGACAGTTATTCCCATATTGGTCCAATAAATGCCAATTGATTTCCCTTACTGGGATAAACTCATGTAAAGGCAAAATGAATCATAAATTAAGTTTCAGTTATTACAATATACACATTTCCGTTTTCCACAATGTTATCATTGTGTGACATGCTATAGTAACACAATTATGCCTCCCCAATAAACCAAAGGAGAGCAATCTAAACAGATTATAAAAATTATTAGATTCCCTCATACAGAGGGAAACAACTGAACTGTTTTAACGGTTGAGGAGTCAAAACTATTAGAGGTTCAGAGAACTGAAGTGTAAATATAAATTGCAGTGTAAATATAAATGTTGAATTAATGTATATATTAAGGTTTCCAAAATGCTTAGGTAAGGGTCGACAAGCAAACTGTGGCAGTCCTAGAAGTCTGCTAGGAAATATTTTATCACAAATTGCAAAGCAGATTTTGTTTGTGAGGTAAGTAAAAGATGGCTGTGAGGGTCCAGAGACTTGTTTACTGGCTTAAACACCATTTTGGGCTCCTTAATATCCCTGGATTCCAGGCAACACTGCATCATATTTGGACAAGGCTGATAGGATATTCCCACTAGTCAAATATTTCATTAACTTTAACTTTCTTTATTATTCCTTTTAAATGATCTGGTTCATCACATATTCTTTCTTGCAATGCAACTCTCTGTAATTTTTATAGTAGCAAAGGTGTATGTAGTAAGAGAACTTTATTTAAGTACTAGAACTAATATTCAGGAATATTTCTTTTCATTATCTGACTCAAAGGCCCTCAATAAAATTTCAACTACTTTTTTTTTTACGTTTTAGATTTGTTGCTTTATATCCAAATGGTGCTAGAAATCTTTCCTAGTGAATGTTCATTCTTTTCTCATATAGTTACAGAAGGTAATAAAATAAGGTAATAAAAGATAAAGGACCTGTGTGCACCTGGCAATGAGTTACATACTCAGGTAAATCATAGGTAATCACAATTGTAATACCTTCTTTCCAGCTGTTCCTCTCTTCCGTTTTACACTGGCAGATCCTTCTGAGGGGTTATGTTATATGACAAGATATAATAATAATTATTACTGTTATTAGCACTAAGGGAAGAGTGGTCCAGCAGAATTCACCTTTGCATTGTTTATGCAAAAAGCCAAAAATAAAAGAGCCAATACCCAGAATGCAGTGTGGTTGTTTTTCTTATGTTCATTTTGTTACCTAATTTACAGCACCTAAGGGTGTCAGTGTTAATGAATCCCATCTGATCTAAAGTGTGACAGTATTTATTATTGGTTTGCCCTTCCCTGTTCCCTTCTCACAAAGTGAGTGTAAATTCCTGAACAGATTCTTACAGAATCATTGTCCTTTTGGCAAGAGACTATGGGAGAAATAGAATGAATTCTGATTTTTTTTAAATAACTATTTTTTTTGCAAATATACAGGCATACAGATATACAAAAGAAATGGGGGGTATATACAGGTATGTCTAGCCAAAATAATATTTATTATTCACCCGAATTTTCTTACAAACTGCCTCTGCAGATTCTCATTGGTCAGGACTCTGTTGTCCACCATTAGATGGCATGATACTCCTTGGACTTCTCAGCTATGTGACAAGACAGCAAGAGGCAGGTCGCAGCAGCAGCTGTACCACTAGGATCGCCAGCTCCGGGTTGGGAAATAACTGGAGATTTTTCGGGTGGAGCCTGAGGAGGGCGGGGTTTGGGGAGGGGAGGGACTTCAATGCCATAGAGTCCAATTGCCAAAGCAGCCATTTTCTCCAGGTGAACTAATCTCTATCAGCTCGTGATCAGTTGTAATAGCAGGAGATCTCCAACTAGTACCTGGAGTTATCAAAAACAACAACACAACAGCTCATAGGTATATGACTACTATTGTACTATCTTAATAGAAATAAATTCCAATATCTCAACATAACATTCAGCAGATATTACAATATCATATAGGACTGAATAGGAAGATTCACAAGCTGATGAAATATATATGAAACGTGTTAAAAATCCGGGCAACGTGTCCTTGTGATCTTCACAGTTTGCAGCGCTTACCTGGGGATCCTCCCAGCTCCGTTGTTATGTTCCCATTGGATCGGGACCTACTTGTGACCTGGAATTGGTCTAGGCTACTATTCTACATACCCAGTACTGCTCAGGTCAGAAGGGGAGACCATCCTGCCATGAGAAGCAGCATGACAAACAAAATGGAAATAGGGTCTGAAGAATAAGCCCAATAGCTCCTGAGCAACTATAGTGTGATGTGACGGAAGGCTTTACAATGGGGAAGAGGAGCCTGGCAGTGGCTGTCAGAAAGGGAACTAGTTTAGAAAATTTAACTAGTTTAGAAAGTTTAGAAGAGAATAATAATAAGTGCCTAGTAAAGGGTGAAAAATAATAGTTTTACCAGAGATGTTCTGAATAAGCTGCAGATGACAGATTTGGCAGGAGGGAAGGGGGGAAATGCTGTGGTGCAGGGTGGTAAGCTGCAGTACTGCAGTCCAAGCTCTGCCCACGACCTGAGCTCGATCCCAAAGGAAGTTGGCTTAAGGTAGCCGGTTCAAGGTTGACTCAGCCTTCCATCCTTCCGAGCTTGGTCAAATGAGTACCCACCTTGCTGGGGGTAAAGGGAAGATGACTGGGGAACGCACTGGCAAACCACCCCATAAATAAAGTCTGCCTAGTAAACATCGGGATGTGACATCACCCCATGGGTCAGGAATGACCTGGTGCTTGCACAGGGGACCTTTACCTTAGATGAACGTTTGGGCTAAATTTTGACTGAGTGTGGACTAGAAAAAATCATTTTCCTAAACTGGGCAGCTCCCACTTATTGGAGCAAGTATTTTGCTATAGAGATTTAACTGCAACTTAGGGCAGAATGGAGGCAAGTAATGTTGCCGGCCACTCCAGCTGAGAACGACCAAATTCGTCTCCCACTCTCTGATCAAGAGACCTTGTCATAAAAATACCAAAAAAAAACTTCCTCAAAAAAGGAAAATAATAGAATAAATTATTAATAAAATTGGTAAGGTCGAGTCTGACAAAACTTCCAGGTGGAGCACTTAAAAGTATCAGCCCTATCAACGACCTTCTTCCCAATATAATTGGTGTGTGTGTGTTGCACAGCAAGGGCTTGCCAAATGACGTGATTTTTTTCGGTAAACCCAGAATAAGCCGAATACCCATACTGATAAATGGGTGATTGGCTATATTTCTGGGTCCCCTCCCAATTGTGTCCATTATAGTCTATGGAATTTATTTTCAAGGCTGGGGGGGGGGCATTTTCGAGGTAGAGTCGCCAATTTTCAGTGTAGCGGCAAGGGACTCTCCCTATATGGACACCAAAGATTGGTCAGGACAAACTATTCAAAAGCAGATAGCAGAGGAGCTCAGTGTCAATACAGACCTGCTGGACGGATCATGTTTACGCTGCACCTATCTTGCCCAGTGCTGATGAGGAAGAACTGATGGGATTACCAGGACTAGCTGGAGCAGGAACTATTTCTCCTTACTGCTAAGGTGGAGGATGGGACTGAGCAAATGGAGTTTCTTTAACCATTTGCAGGCCTTCTACATTTTTAATCCATGCCAGTGTACTTGTACTGTAATTTAGGGGGACAAAAACAGTAGTGTGTAGGGTTGCCAACCTCCAGGTGCTAGCTGGAGATTTCCTGCTATTACAACTGATCTCCAGCTGATAGAGATCAGTTCACCTGGAGAAAATGGCTACTTTGGCCACTGGACTCCATGTCATTGAAGTCCCTCCCCTCCCCAAACCCTGTCCTCCTCAGGATCTGCCTCAAAAACCTCCCACCAATGGGAAAGAGAGACCTGGCAACCCTAGTAGTGTGAAATATTGGGGGGAGGGACTGGCTATTTCCTCTTTCCTATGCTTTAGAATCATCAAAGGGATGTTGCAATTGAGGACCACAGAAAAGCCTCACCTGAAGACAAGTATAAATTATAATGATGTCTTGTAGGTAGGGGTGGGGAAGAAACTTCAGTCAAAGATTGCCCCAGGGTAGCAAGCCTAAGAGATGGGCAATAAAAGTATCAGAGGTGTCGGTCTGGCTTCTAGTGCTTTGAATTCTCCCATAACCAGTCTGCTGTGGCATAACTGCTGCTCATCTGTTGCTTGATGGGTTCACAACCACGTTTTCTGAGCTGCACGGAATCTGGGATTTGGTCAAGGAAGCAGGAAGAGCACACCAGCTGAGCAAAGGGATTGGCAAGATACTATGGCTCGTGCCAAGTTCTATAGCATATTTGAGCCCTGCTTTGGTTGGGAAGAGGGCGGGGTAGAAATCTAAACAAACAAACAAATAAATGCTGAATCCAGCCCAGATAGTGATAGCTGTTCTACTTTTGTGAATGCATTTCTTGCAACCTCATCTACATTCAGGACGGTCCTCCTGAGTAAGCGATCCTTTCCCTTTTAAACCAGGCATACAATAGCCACGCCGGCCCTTCTTTTGAAAGACCATGAGCCGAATAATCCAACACCAGCATAAATATTTTCTTCTTCTCCCTCTTCTTTTTTTAAGAACCAAGCCCTTCGCCCTCTTTTCACTTTGCTTCCATTAGTAGCAAATCCCCCATGTCCTTTTTAATTTTTAATTACCATTGTCTGTTCACCTTTGTTTTACCCATGACATCTTCAATTTAAACAGTATCAGAGAGGTTGATGTGAACAGTTTTCTTTTCAGCTTAAGTGACTGCAGCTCGTTTAGTTGTTAATTATGCAGGGAGGTTTGCATGGCTGCGGCTGGTAATTTGAATATGCTCCCAATGTCAGGTCCGTGTCTGGGCGGCTGAGCTCGTAAAAGGATTATGATGTATATATGGTTCATGGCTAAGAGGGCTAATGAAAGAACCTCATTTAATCAAACACAATTAATTAAACGAACTTATGATATTAACCCATCTTTCCGTGCATGTATAATTTATATTAATTGATCCTCTGCATTGAAATTGACCAATCAGGTAGGCGCTGACAGCCCAAGGAAGAGAGGAAGCCCCATTAGCATTAGTTTGATGCAAACCGTAATTGATGGGTCAGTGTGTTTTAGGGATGTAGCGAAAGCTTTGTTAATTGTCATAAGAAGTTCAAATTGATTGTGTCTGCATTAGTACATAAATTTAAATTGATTAATGTTTTGTTCTAAAATTAATGTCTGTACCGGATGGGGTGATACAATGCTTTATTTATTGGATTCATTAATGCACTCGGAGGGGGGAAAATAGCATTGAAGTTAGGTAACTGGGAGCAGATCATTAAGGACGAGTTCAGTGGAGCCGTTTCAGGGACAGCGTTCCGACGTGGCGTCTGGGCTTCCTCTTAAGCAAACCAAACCAAAACTGTTCCCACTCACAAGACTCGAGAGAAGCCGAGGGGTTCGAGTGTTTAATCAACATTCTTCAAAAGACTGTCGCAAGACAAATAACTGTAAATATAGCCTGCTGAGAGAATAACATGATATTAAGAAACACTGGGGGTCTGCTGATGGTATCTTTTGCAGTTAAAGGCTTTGAAATGCAAGGTTGCCCCCCCCCCAGTTTTCCCTTTTACCGCCACCTTTATGAAGAAGAATTGGTTTTTATATGCTGACTTTTTCTGCCACTTTAGGAGTTTTATAAGCTGACTTTTTCTGCCACTTTAGCTTACAATGACCTTCACTCCCCCTCCCCAAAACAGACACCCTGTGAGGTGGGTGGGGCTGAGAGAGCGCTCTTGATAGAACTGTGACTAGCCCAAAGTCACCCAGCTGGCTTTGTGTAGGGGTGGGGAAATCAACCTGGTTCACCAGATTGGCGTCCACTGCTCATGTGGAGGAGCGGGGAATCAAACCCGGTTCTCCAGATCAGAGTCCACCGAACCAAACCACCGCTCTTAACCGCTACACCACGCTGGCTCTCTATGCTGCCTCTAACTTACTCAGTGTCTTTCTGGCTGAGGGGAGTGATCTCATCATAGTACATGCTCACTATGCCTCTGCTCTAGCAAGAAATTGCAGTGTAGGCTTTGCCAGCCTCTGCTCTATGTTGGATTCTGTGGCACGACAAGTCCCCTTTTAGACATGGTTTATAGCACCCGCCCTTTGGTACAGGTTATCCTCCTGGTTATCACTTCGTCTTTCAGTCTCTGTCAATTTCTGAAATGCAGTTTTGCAGGGCTGAAGCAACATATAGGATCGACTGGAAAAGCCACCTCAATTCATTTGTAACTTCCCTGTCTTACCAAAGGAGAACTTAGCATCTGTTTTGTGTCAACTAATTTAAACAGAAAGCCGTGTAAGGCATCCTTTGGCCCAATGGCTATTTTATGGGAGGGATGAGGAAGTTTGACATTGCTGCTTTTATTACGGTGCAATCCTGTCATAAGAAATGGGATCTCTCCATTTTTCCTGAGGAAGCGCTCTGCGCCTTCCACAGCGGAGGAGATTAGATATCTCCCCGTTGCTGTCTTAACTGAAGTATGGTATGCAATGTATTATTTACAGTCAGTTCCCAGAGTCTAAAAGGAGTTGAAATATATTCAAATAACACTCCATGTGGTGGCACTAGCGAGTAGGAAACATCATCATAATTCGTTCCTTGAGCACATTTGTTACTCAGAGAACTTTTGAGGCTGTGCTAATGGGTGCCCCCATACTTGTTTTTCGATTGCTTGTTTTTTTTTAAAGACAACTATTCAAAGCAAAGTCATATTATTCCAAGGCAATAGGGATAAAGGGATGAGATCTGTCACATGCGGCAATATCTGCATTACTTTTGACAGTCTGGGTAAATGAACTTCTTATTACTAGCTTAAATTATATGTTTAGTGCTTCTCTTCTTATTTGCCAGTTTTATGTGGTGGTGTGCGCAATATAAGTAAAGGAGGACGTTGCAGATTCCGGTGGTGTTTATGCTTTTTGATGTACTCATCTAATTCATATTTACCATTACTAATTTCCCCCTTTGAACATGCCATGGACTCTTGCAGGGGATTGAATTATCAAGCCTGTTAAGATTTCGCTTTGCACAGCTTTACTCTGAACGATGGTACAATATCTGAACTATGAGTCAGTATCAGCAAAGGAAGCACCTTCCATGGGGAAAACATGACAAGCTTCCCCCATATATGTTACCCGAGGAAATGAGGTGAGAAATAAAATGTGGAATTTATCACTTAAAGAGCATGAAGAATGGAAAAGAGGGCTATGCGCTGCAGCACAATATACTGGAAGTTCTTACTTCAGGCATATGTAGTGCTTGTCGGCAAGAATGGAGGAAGAATGAGCACCTTGGGAGCTACTGTTTTACATTCAGACCCTGACTGTCATTTTTTTCCCAGAGTCAGGAAGGTAAAGAATAAAAGACCGGGTGACGCAAAATAATGCTGTCTTAATTTAGCAGTCTTGAGAAGAGGTTACAGATACCCTATGAGTGGAAATTAACTTGATTTGATTCTCAACCCCCTGCCCCTCAAAAAAATCCGAAACAATTAAAAGCAGAATGTGCTGTCACTTAAGAGTAATTATTTTGTTAATTGCGTAGCAGCTTAGCCTGCTGCCTTAGCAGTGCATCTGTGCCTGGAACAGCCTCTCCCCACTTGACACATAAGGCTACCCCCCCTGTGCTGCCCTTCTCACATCTGTAACATCTTGAGCCACTCTCACCTCACCTTATTTGCCCCTCCACTGTTAGGAGTTGCTCTCCTGCAAATGGCTGCTTCTGGGACTCTCTTCCCCTCCCATTTCAGTCTCATCCTGAGACCGTCGATTGAAAGCCTCAAGGTCAGGGGTTGTCAAGCTCCAGGTACTAGCAGATCTCCTGCTATTACAACTGATCTCCAGCCGATAGAGATCTCCACTTTGGCAATTGAACTCTTTGGCATTAAAGTCCCTCCCCTCCTCAACCCCCCCTCTTCAGGTTCCACCCCCAAAACCTCCCGCTGGTGGCGAAGAGGGGCCTGGCAACCATACAGTGCGTGCAGCAATAGAAGTTGTGCAATCTACAGTGTGACCCACAAGTCAGTTACATCACTGCAGGAACACCATGGACCACAGAGGTGTTGCACGTGGCATATCTGTTCATTAGCATGTTCCACAGGATTGCCTTGGAACTGATGGGCTGTCACTGGTCTGATGTGGAAGTGCTGTCTGTGTAGACTGGCATCTTCATATGGTGGCATTTTGTCAACTCAATATCTGATACAGCTTTTGTCCAATTGGAAATTTAGCTGAAATTATTTTGGTTAGTTCTAAACCACCACATTCAGAATGGTTGGAATTAGGAGTTTTCTCTTAGAGCCCCGTGGTGCAGAGTGGTAAGCTGCAGTACTGCAGTCCAAGCTCTGCTCCCGACCTGAGTTCAATCCCAACGGAAGTCGGTTTCAGGTAGCCGGCTCAAAGTTGACTCTGCCCTCCATCCTTCAGAGGTCGGTAAAATGAGTACCCAGCTTGTTGGGGGTAAAGGGAAGATGACTGGGGAAGGCACTGGCAAACCACCCCGTAAACAAAGTCTGCCTAGTAAACATCGGGATGTGATGTCACCCTATGGGTCAGGAATGCCCCGGTGCTTGCACAGGGGACCTTTACTTAGAAAGCACTGTATTGTTTTCTTTGTTTTGGACAGCAGTGGCGATGATATTTGTTTGGCATTTAGCTTGCCAGTGGTTTGTTGGAAAGAGAGACTTGCTTGGCTCTCTGACTGAAAGTGCTACAGTCTATCCGCAAATGGAACAGTAACTATTTTAAAATAAGGTAATTAAGAATCTTGGCCTCGCATGGAACTTCCTTATATAACTAGACTGCAAGTTAAGTTTTGTCATTCTTTAAGGTGGCATCGGATTCCTGTTTTGCTTTGGGACAACAGACTAACAAGGCTGCCCCTCTGTAAGTTAAGACTGCATAATGTTTTATTTACTTCAATGCCATATTCCCATTATGCAACATACTCTTATTTTAGTCCATGATACCAGTGTCCACGTGGTATTTTTTTTTTTACTATAGATACCATTTCAGTGTTGTCATGATCTATGGTAGAATGGTAACATTATTATTTATTGGTGGTTATATGTAATAGAGTTATAAATGCAGAGGGAAGAGTGGCTTATTAAATAAAATGAAATAATTTAATGGGAAATCTGTTTGTAATAGTAAACAGGTTTAGTATCACAGGATATGAAATGGTTGGCTCAGCTTTTTCCATACCTTGTGTAGCTCTATCCAACACACTTCTGCTTCTTGTTTAGTAATGTACACGATATAATAGAGAGAAATCAAACGAGCTGTTTCATTCCTTCCATTTAGTAAGCGCTGGAGCCTTTCCCAGTGTAGATCTTACATTAACTTTTTTTTACCAATATGATTTTTATATTTTACCAATTATCCTTGTTTGAAACTATGTAGTACATTCAGATAATTTATTACATAAGATAGAGCTCAGTGATGGCTGTCAACTTCCGCCTCAAAAGGTGAAAAGGCCTGGCATACCTATTTGCAATCCAAAGGCAAAAAGAAGTCAGTGGGAGAGATTGTGGCAATGGAACTTATAGGTAGGTCATTCTTTCGAGGTGAGCTGGGTTTGAAATTGTGATAGTAGCCCAGTTTACAGCAGTAAACCAGCATAGTAATGGTTAAGAGCAGTGAATTGTAATCTGGAGAACTGGGTTTGGTTCTCCACTCCTCCACATGAGTGGTGGACTCCAGTCTGGTGAACTGGGTTGGTTTCCCCACTCCTACACATGAAATCAGCTGGGTGGCCTTGGGCTAGTCACAGTTCTCTTAAAGTTCTCTCAGCCTCACCAACCTTACAAGGTGGTATGAAAGAGTAGGAGTCCAGTAGCACCTTAAAGACTAACACAATTTCTGGCAGGGTATGAGATTTCGTGAGCCACAGCTCCCTTCTTCAGATACAGATAACAAAAGCTCATACCTTGCCAGAAATTTTGTTAGTCTTTAAGGTGCTACTGGACTCCTACACTTTCCTACTGCTAGTGACAGACTAACATGGCTACCCAGCATGATCTACCTCACAAGGTGTCTGTTGTGGGGAGAGGAAGGGAAGGAGATTGTGAGCTGGTTTTATTCTCCTTTAAAAAGGTAGAGAAAATCAGCATATAAAAACCAACCCTTCTTCTTCAAACCCCCCAGCCCCACCCCAACCTCTCTTCTTCAAGGGAAAGAGAAGATCTGCAGATTATGAACAGCTCTGTAAGTGATGAAGCCTAAGGGCAATATGAACCAAGGAGATGGCATAAAGGAGGGAGCTGGCAAAGTACTTAACTCAAAGCTTGCTGCACAATAAATTTCCACAGCTGATAATAGTAAAGTGTGATTCTCTTCTCCGAATGACCCTGTACATGGCTATCCACACTGTTGGGCAAGAAGGGCTGAGCCAGTGGATGAAGAAGGACCAAAGAAGCCCAAAGCTTTCATTCAGCACAGCAGTAACATAACTGCAGCGAGAAATTTTGTAAACTATAAAGGAATTATGACTTGAATTCAAACTTAGCATAAGAACATAAGAAAAGCCCAAGGCCCATCAAGTCCAGCAGTCTGCTCACACAGTGGCCAACCAGGTGCCTCTAGGAAGCCCCCAAACAAGATGACTGTGGCAGCACCATCCTGCCTGTGTTCCACAGCACCCAAGATAATAGGCATGCTCCTCTGATCCTGGAGAGAATAGGTATGCATCATGACTAGTATCCATTTTAACTAGTATCCATTTTATCCATTTTAACAGAGCCCTGCAGAGTAGCTATGAATACCCCTTTCCTCCATGAACATGTCCACTCCCCTCAGCCTTCCAAGTTGGCAGCCATTACCACATTTTGGGGCAGGGAGTTCCACAATTTAACCTATCCCTTACTCTTTCAGTCCCCCTACACCACAAATTGTCCCATTCCTGAGGCCCCCCTGACCTTCTGAAGCAGCTCATCAAGGGGAAGGGGGCTTCCTTCTGATAACTCCATTTATTTTGCAGTATATTTGGATGGAAAACAACAAAAGCAAACTAACTTATGGGTACTACCTGAATGATATCATGGGCTGTACCTAGGAATGTACCCCAAAAGGCAGTCCAGAAGGATACCTTGATTGGTGGTATCGCAAGCCACAGAGAGGTCCAAGAGAATGGGTTTAACTCTCTCTGTTCATCTGCAGGTGCAGGTTATCCACCAGTGTGAACATAAGAACCTAAGGAAGGCCCTGCTGGATCAGACCAAGGCCCATCAAGTCCAGTAGTCTGTTCACACAGTGGCCAACCAGGTGCCTCTAGGAAGCCACTAACAAGACGATCAAGGCTATTTTAAACTCATGAAGCTGCCTTATATTGAATCTGACCCTTGATCCATCAAAGTCAGTATTGTCTACTCAGATGGGCAGCGGCTCTCCAAGGTCTTAGGCAGGGGTCTTTCACATCTCCTACCTGCCTAGTCCCTTTGAATTGGAGATGCCAGGGATTGAACCTGGGACTTTCTGCATGCCAAGCAGATGCTCTTCCACTGAGCCACAGCCCCTCCCCTAGACTGGAATGGATCTGAACAATCTGCTTCATTCAGGAATTTTGGAAGTTGCCCAGCTAATGAGAATCACCTTTCTCAAAACGGTACATTTGAGACTGGTCAGCAGCTATTCAACTCTCCTGGGTCCAGAGTAGGTTTTTTTAGGAGTGGACATAGGGCTGTCAAAAAAAAATAATTCGGTACAGTTCGGATTCGGCCGAATTTGGCCCTTGTGGGTTCGGTACGTGCCGAAGTCCGAACTCCCCCACTTCGGATCCGTTCAATTCGGCGGGAATTCAAAGTTCCGGAAAAAAATTCGGCCGAATAAAGCCATTAAAAACACAACCGCGCCTTTCCGCGGCTCTGAGGGGGGGCATTTTTGGGCTTAGAGGTCCCAAACTTTCAGCAGAGCTTCAAAGGACATATATTGAAAGACTCCCCAAGTTTTGTAAAGATTGGGTCAGGGGGGGCTGAGATATGGGCCCTGAAAGGGGTCCCCCCCACCCTTAATGTGGATCTCTCCGCAGAGCTTGCCGCCCACGCACAAAGCTCCCGGCCCGACAAACAGCTGATGAGAGCAAGGGCGGGGCAGGTGCTAAGAACTTTGCAAAGCAACACAACTGCAGAGCAACCCCTTTGCAAATATGCAAAGGGCGGGGCAGGTGTGAAGAATTTTGCAAAACAATACAACTGCAAAGCAACACAAGCACGCAATGCAAAACCTTTGCAACAGTGCATAGCAACACCTGACACCTGGGAGTTTGCATACCATGGAAAGGGACAGAGGCAGCTAGCTATGCATAATGAGCAGGAGGGGGTGGAATGTCTCCTTTTGCATTGGACTTGGGACCAGGCAGATGCATTCTTTAAGTCACCATTTGAAAACCAGTTTTGAGCAAGCATCAATAACCTAACTGATCTTATGAATGAGGAAAAACCTGAAGAATAAAAATGAAGCCCCCCCTCAAACCAGGGAGAGAGAGACTGGAGGGGGAACACACACCCCAGGCAGAACCGGCAAAAGCCCCCTTTGGCTTCCCCCACCCACCCACAGAAACTGCTCCCTCCCCACACACACACACAGACTCTGCTTTCCCACACACACACACACAGAAAAGAAAAAATATAGATTAAAGCCCCCAAAGGGGTCTTACTGTGGCTGTCTTCTGTTCCAGCAGGAGGGGCTGGGAGGCTGGGTAATCCAATATAATTCCATTTGTATCCAATATAAGATCCATATGTATGCATCTCTCGAGGGTGATCCATTCATCCCAATAGGGGAAAGGGGAAAGCCCATATCTCGGGGGGCCCTGACCCAATGTTTACAAAACTTGGGTGGTCTCTTAAAAAGCCTTGACTGAAGCTCCGCCGAAAGTCTGGGATCGGCACACCCAAAAATGCGCCCCCTGCAGCCATGGAAAGAGAAAAGGGGGGGAGCCAATATTTCAGCCCCCACTGAACCCATCTTTACAAAACTTGGGTGGTCTCTTAAGAGGGATTCTCTGAAGCTATGACAAAAGTTTGGGGGCTGAACCCCCAAAAAAGCGCCCCCTGCAGCCACGAAAATGGAAAAGGGGGGAGAGGAAAAAGGGGTGGAGCCCATATCTCGGGGGGCCCTGACCCAATGTTTACAAAACTTGGGGGGTATCTTAAGAAGCCTAGTCTGATGCTCCGCTGAAAGTTTGGGGTCGGCACACCCAAAAATGCGCCCTCTGCAGCCATGGAAAGAAAAAAGGGGGGGAGCCCATATCTCGGGACCCCCTGACCCAATGTTTACAAAACTTGGGTGGTCTCTTAAAAAAACCTGTCTGAATATCCCCTGAAAGTTTGGGGTCTGTACCCCAAAAAATGCGCCCCCTGCAGCCACGGAAAGGAGCGAATGTGCACAAGCACCCCCTCACACACACATGAGGATTTCCCTCTCTCTCTCTCTTTCCCCGGCCGGCCGCACATCAGTTGATTCCTCCAGCACTCAATCCTGACTGATTGGCCAGAAGAAGACCCAGCTTGGCCACCGATTGGCCGGGGGAGGAGAATGCTGCTTACTGACGGTTATGCTGCTTACTGACGGCCGAATTGGCCGAATTTATTCGCCGAACTGCCGAACTCGCTGAATTCGGCCCCCCCGGTTGCCCGCCAGTTTTGAGTTCGGATCCGTCCGAACTAAAAACCGCCGAATCAAGGGAAATTCGGCTGATTTTCAGTTCGGGCCGAACCGAATTGACAGCCCTAGGACAAACCACTGCTGGCTTCTCAGCAGAAGTGACCACTCCCTCTCTCAGGGAGGCACTTGCTATCTCCCGGACCAGCCCCCTCAGCAGATTTAAGCACACAGGAGGGGTAAGAGTAATACAAGCTGGTGGTCTTAGACTTCCAAGAATTCTGCCCACATCCTCAGACTGAACAAGGTGAAAGCTATCCCACAGAACTTGACAAGTTGGCACCCTGGGGCCATCCCATCCCATCATTGCTAATGCAAAGTCAAAGTTGAGAAAAAATATCAGTGGGCTGCAGAGTAGTCTACCTCTTCCTGTAGGCCAGAACCCATTGGGACCCTAATCACCCAGAACAGTTCCCTAGGTCTACACTGTGTGCAGATACAACGGTGGCAGAGAAATATTGTTTCTTCACCTCCATCACTGCCACAGAGTAAGCTTTAAAATGAGCTCTAGCCTGTAGCTTGTAAGAGTCATCCTGAGACTTTCACCATTGCAGCTCTATCTGTCTAACTTGACTATTCATCATCCGCAGTCCCTCCGTAAACTGAGGGGCTGCCTGGGTTCTTAGACCTGAGAGAGGTTGCCTAGGAGCAATCATGTCAATTGCTCGAGTCATTTCCTCTTTTCAAAGGTCAATCAGGGCATCAATAGGAACATCAACCATATCAACAGGAAAATCCCTCAGTGCCATCTGAAAACCAATCAGATCCATCAGGCTATGGGGGCAGATCATCTTGATTGATCCCCCACCTCTGCAGAGTCTTGGTATCCCTGTAAATCTAAACCCCAGCAGGTAGTGATTTGTCCATGACAAAGAGAAATCTTCATTCCTCCACCTTCAGATCACCTTCTTCTTGCCCAAGAGTTGCCAACCTCCAGGTGGTGGATGGAGATCTCCCACTATTACAACTGATCTCCAGCCAATAGAGATCAATTCCCCTGGAGAAAATGGCTGCTTTGGCAATTGGACTCCATGGCACTGAAGTCCTTCCCCTCTTCAAACCCCGCCCTCCTCAGGCTCCACCCCCAAAATCTCCAGGTATTTCCCAAACTGGAGCTGACAACCCTATGCCCAGAGCAGAACACCAGATCAAGACTGTGGGGCATGTTATTACATGAGACAGACCCATGGTTGTCATGGAGGCCATGAAATCCTGAGCTGGTCCTAACATGGTAGCCTTGGCAAGGATGTTGCAGTTTTCCAAAACAACAAACCTAGGAGTCTTCAGTACCATCCCTGACAGCATCTCCACCAGCTCAGACAGCGAGACAGTTGGGCGGGGGTGGTGGTGGTACATAAACAGAATTCCTGTCCTATCTCACACTCCCAATGCTAGATGCATACTATCAAAACTGGCAGAGCCCTGCACAGGTCATCAAGCCAGGGGGTATAATCCTGATACTATACAGCAACCCCTCCTTCCCACATTCCACTGGTTACCCTGGGGGCAAAGTTGGAAATGACCACTGAGGATTTTGGGGCAATGTTGGAAGAAGTTAACTTCTTGCCCCTCCCCCAGCCAAGTCTCAGAGACACGTGCCAGGTCAGCCCTCTCCCATGTGGGATCCTCTCCTCTCCTTCTTTCAAGCTCCCTTGACCCAAAGGTCTTGAGCAGTAAAGGGGGAAAATATGCTGGATAGATATTTGGCTCCCACCACTGTTGTTCCTGGGTCTCTATCTGCAAGCAAAAAAGGGACTGTTTTACCTATTGTTTCGGTGGCAGGTAATTCAGTTAAAATAGAAGTAATCCATTGATTGTGATAAGAATTGTATTTAGGCTTGCCAGGTCTTTCTTTGCCACTGGCGAGAGGTTTTTGGGATGGAGCCTGAGGAGGCCGGCATTTGAGGAGGGGAGGGACTTTAATGCCATAGAGTTCAATTGCCAAATCAGCCATTTTCTCCAGGTGAACTGATCTCTATCGGCTGGAGATCAGTTGTAATAGCAGGAGATCTCCAGCTAGTACCTGGAGGTTGGCAACCCTAATTGTATTGGGGGCATTCCAACATCATATGGGATAATGAATCGTACGTGGGATCCATATGAGTTTGGTAAGCTTTCAAAACTGCCTCCATTTATCAGGATTGAGACCTGAGAATATACTGGCACTCTGCTATTGGAACAGCCAGCTGATGTTTGTGTTTGCTAATATTTTCAACAATCATACCTGAAGCAAAGAAGATAGAGAGAAATTAGTTTTATGCCTAAAAAGTAGCAAATCTATAGCATCCTGCCAAATCTACCCCAAAGGAAAACTTGCAACGTTGTCTTCTTGTTTACAATGATTGTGCCCTCATCCCAAATAATATTTGTTCCTTTTGTCATGTTTCTTTAGCAGGGCATGTTGAGCAAAGCAAACAGGTACCTTCTCGTATTGATCAGCTATCATGGCAGAGAACTATTATTAGATTTTGAGAGGGGAAAAGGGAAAGCATTAGAAATGAAAAGGAGAAAGTGGGACAGGTTATTGATGATGGTAATAACCGTGTTCAGTGGTCTCCAAACACCAGAGCTGTAAAGTTGACCAGATGAGGAGATCAGTATAGATATGTTGAGAGGAAAAGACAATATGAAGAAGTATGGAGCATATTGTCTCACCTGGCAGAGTTATTAAAGTTCATTGCAGGAAGATGAACTGTTTCAATATGTTAAACACTTGAGGCTGTTAAGGAAGAGTTGCTGTCACAGGAAGAGGCATTGTTTAGGGAGCTTTTCATTTTCTTTTCTTTTTTCCCTTCCCCTAAAAATTCCAGTTTGCTTCAGCCTCTGCAAAGCTATAGCTGAGCTGTTAGGCTTTAGGATTTATTTCATTAGCTTATCGTGTTGTTGTTTCTACACAGAGAGAATCAAACAAAAATAGCCAGTTGTGAGAGTGAGGATAACATTCTGATTTTTATGTATTCACATGGCAACAAATGTATGTTATTCACCAATTAAAGTCTCACCTGTTCTCCAAGAAGGCCATCGTTAGTGTGCAGCGAGTTTTCCATATTTTATTGTCATACCAATCCTGTGAGTTTGGTTAAGCAGAGTGTTAGTAACTGGTCCAGGGTCCTCTAGTAAGCTAGACTGAGTTTAATCGCAAATCTCCCTGGTTCAAGTCCCCACTGGCTTTATGCAGGGCTTCCAAAACTGCATGCTTTGTGTGTGTGTGTGTGTGTGTGTGTGTGTGAAGTGCCATCAAGTCGCTTCCGATTCATGGCGACCCTATGGATCAGTGTCCTCCAAAACATCGTATCCTTAACAGCCTTGCTCAGATCTTGCAAACTGGGGGCCATGGCTTCCTTTATAGAGTCAATCCATCTCTTGTTGGGTCTTCCACTTTTCCTGCTGCCTTCAACTTTTCCTAGCATGATTGTCTTTTCCAGTGACTCTTGTCTTTTCATAAAGTGACCAAAGTACGACAGCCTCAGTTTAGTCATTTTAGTTTCTAGGGTCAGTGCAGGCTTGACTTGATCTATAATCCACTGATTTTTTTTTTGTTTTGCCAGTCCATGCTATCCCTAACACTTTCCTCCAACACAACATTTCAAAGGAGTCTACTTCTTCCCATCAGCTTTCTTCATTGTCCAGCTTTCACACCCATACACAGCATGCTTTACATACGATTAAAAGGACAGGCTCTTCCATAGACATGCAGTCCAAATGGTTTGTCTGATTTATATTCTGCTTGGCCCCTGTTTCAATATTTTTTTAAGGGGGGAACTTGATAGCAATACATTAATCATACATCCAAATTGTTGCGTTTAACATCTCAGCTCACTCAATTGCTCCCTCAGCTCACTCAATCGCTACCCATGTAGAAACTGGATCACAAGAGGTGGATTAGCAAGGGACTTTCTGAGTATATCTGTGGATCATTTCAGGTGCCCAATTGGCTTACCTCAGCTAGAATGTGGGGAAACTGCTACTATCTTAAAGGGGCCAGGCCTGTTAAGGTGTTATATGGCTTAAGGTATAGTAAGGTATAGGGTCGCCATGAGTCGGAAGCGACTTGATGGCACTTAACAGACGCACACATAGTAATGAGATGTGCTAGCCAGCAGAGAATCACCATGATTCAGAATATGCTCCTTTTTAATCCAAACAGTGGCTCCAATATAATTAATTTCCTGATAATAAAAGGCAAAAGTGTAATTTTGCATTCTGCTAGAGAGTGAAGTGCACTAAATTAAGAGTCGCTGAACTCTCACCAGTAAATTTTGCTTCGGGTTAAACACACTGTGCTACTGAAAGGTCACAACAAGACTCAGTGTTTTTAATCCTTCCACAGTATAATGACATTTTTAGGAATGTTTCCCATCATCTATCAGTGTTACGTACAGAGATTCACATATAATATGATTTGAGTGGTGCATTTTCTACATTGGAATGTTGTGTGTACATTTAAACTTTGATGTGATCACGTGCCTTATCTGTGACCTTGGACAAGTAGGGCTGTCAAAAAAAAAAAAATTCGGTACAGTTCGGATTCGGCCGAATTTGACCCTTGTGGGGTCGGTACGTGCCGAAGTCCGAACTCCCCCGCTTCGGATCCCCGGTAATTCGGGGGGATCCGGAGTTCGGGGGAAAATTCGGCCGAAGCGTGCCTTCAGGGATTCCCTGAAGGCGCGCGGGGGCCCTTTAAACTGATCTGAGCCTCCCAGCTGGGAGGCGCAGATCAGTTTAAAGGGCAGCCCGCCCCCCTTCAGCAGGGTAGCGATTGAGCCACAGCTAGTGAGCCACAGCTAGTGAGCTGTGCCGGGAGGCACAGATCAGTTTAAATGACAGCCCGCCCCCCTTCACGGGAGCCCGCTGAAGGGAGGCGGGCTGTCATTTAAACTCATCTGTGCCTCCCGGCCGGGAGGCGCAGATGAGTTTAAAAGACAGTCCTCCTCCGTTCAGCGGGCTCCCCTGAAGGGGGGCGGGCTGTCATTTAAACTCATCTGTGCCTCCCGGCTGGGAGGCACAGATGAGTTTAAATGACAGCCCGCCTCCCTTCAGCGGGCTCCCGTGAAGGGGGGCGGGCTGTCATTTAAACTGATCTGTGCCTCCCGGCACAGCTCACTAGCTGTGGCTCACGAAAGCTCATACCCTACCAGAAAATATTTTTGTTAGTCTTTAAGGTGCTACTGGACTCTTGCCCTTTTTATCAACTACATTGGCAGTGATAATTGTATTTCCTAGTTCTATAATTTTGGTGCAGATTTTTCTTAGAGCATTTTCCCATTTTGAAGTTTAGTTCTTATTAGATTTTACATATTTTGCTTATGTCATATATGTATTATTGTATATTGCTTCTTTTTTTTAGTTTAATTAAACATTTTTATAGTCACAGCTGATTTCTGGCGACCCCCAAAGGCTTTTCAAGGCAAGAGACTTTCAGAGGTGGTTTGCCTCCACATCATGACCCTGGCATTCCTTGGAGGTCTCCCATCAGAATACAAGCCGGGATCAAGGCTGAGAGTGTGTGACTGGTGCAAGGTCACCCAGCCAGCTTCCATGGCGTGTGGGGATCTGCACCTGGGTTTCCCAGGTCCTAATCCAAAACCTTAACCACTACACCACACTGGCTCTCATGAAGAATGTCCTAGATACATTTATATTCATATGCAGTTGCAAAGGGTTTTTTAAATTCCAAATGCTATGTTAGTTTTTATTCCTCTTTAAAATAACCACCATTTATTAGTTTATTAGAGTCATAGTCCTGCAATTCTGTTGCCACATTTATTTATGTATTTAAAATTGTATGCCTCCTTTCCAGACCCAGTAAAGCAAGACCAAATAGATAAACAATGAAAATAAATCATGCCAATAAAAATAAATCTAAGTCAATAAAACCATGCCAATTAAAAATGGTCAGTAAAAGAAATCCGGGGCATAGCAGCACATATAAAGCAGAGCAGTTTAACATGATTTTGATAAAATAATCCTCAGGTTAGGAGCAGACCATCAAACATCTAAAAAGGCAGAACCCCTCAGTTAAGAGCCTGAGCAAAGAGAAATGCTTTTGCCTGCTGCCTAAGGGAGAGTAAAATGTGCACCAGGTGAGCTTCAAGAGCATAACAAAGGCATGGTGCCACCACTGGAAAAAAGATTGTCTTTGGTTGCCTTACCTCCATAGGCAAGGGCATAGAGAGCAGGGCCTGAGAAGAGCATCTTAACTGGTGGGCTGGACAATATGGGAGGAGACAATGTACTTGTCCTTCAGCCATCCATACTCAAAGCAGCTATCAGAATTATCATTGTGAAAATCAATTACAATTTAGGATTGTGCATATAGATATACCCAAACCAAAAATAAACCCAAAATTAGCCATTTTGGCAATATTTGGGTTTTGGTTTTACTGAATACCAAAACCTCCCCCTCCTAAAGTAGCCATTTTCTCCAGGTGAACTGATCGCTGTCACCTGGCGATCAGTTGGAATCCCAGGAGATCTCCAGCCACCACCTGGAGGTTAGCAACCCTACACCTAGGGCACATCATTGATCAATTGGTTAGATTCAAGATGTGGCTCTTTGTAACCTGGGATCTCAGGGAGTTCTAGGGAGCCATGGCTCTCAGTGGGAAGGATATGTGGGTAAGAGTGCCATACCTTGTGTCATATACCATTCATGCAGTAGCACTTCCATGACATGTTAGCTTTCAGGCACTTGCATTATGTCTGTGTGTATTAAGTGCCGTCAAGTCGCTTCGGACGCATGGCGACCCTATGAATCAATGTCCTCCAAAATGTCCCATCTTTAACAGCCTTGCTCAGGTCTTGCAAACTGAGGGCCCTGGCTTTCTTTACTGAGTCAATCCATCTCTTGTTGGGTCTTCCTCGTTTCCTGCTGCCTTCAACTTTTCCCAGCATTATTGTCTTTTCCAGTAACTCTTGTCTTCGCTGTGCAATAGGTCCTGGTTCTCATTTGTCTTTTGGGAGAATGTATTATTACAGCATTTAAAACTGAAGAGTTTTAAATTGATGGTTAAGTTTTGGCTATATTGTTGTACTTGTGACTCTTTTGAGCGAGTATGGAGTTTTATGTATTCCTGGTACTATTATTACTATTAACATGCCAATAAAGGTGACTGAAACTGACTCTTGTCTTCTAATGTTGTGACCAAAGTACGATAACCTCAGTTTAGTCATTTTAGCTTCTAGGGTCAGTTCAGGCTTGATTTGATCTAGAACCCACTGATTTGCATTATATAATTTCCAAAAATCTAATTGTCTGTTCTTGGCCATATGCCGCATCCACCAATTGCCTTGAACTTAGCAAAAGCGCCATCATCCATTGACTGCAGAAGTGAGAATATGTTCAGTAGAAGATAAACCACTTCCACTTGTTAAATTATGATTGTAAAGCATTTTTATTTTATTTTAGTGTAATGAGGAAAGAAGTGTTAAGTATACCAGGCTGAGTCATCTTATTCACAAGACTCTCTTTAAATCAAAGATTCTGCATTGAGTAGTGCAGCTTGCAGTTCTCAGAGATGAATTGTGTCATGCCGGCAGTCATTGAACAAGCGGATAGCTTATTCTGGGTTCCTTCGCCTCGATTCTCCTGTGGCCCAGGCTGTTCCATTCTCCCACTTATTGGTCAAGGGATTGCCTTGCACAGAATTTCCCTCTCGCATAAATTGCCATGTTCCTCATGGGCCTCTCTGGGATTTTGCCGTTATAGAGCCGGCATTGTTTGCATCAAGCATCATGCCCTTGAATTCGCTCTTTCATTCCCAGTATTTTCAATCATTTCTTTGCTTATTCTGTCAAAGCAATTCACCTTTGAAAGGTCTGGAAAACGACAGGTGATGGGCAATAGTTCAGAACTACAGAAAGGGAAGATTTGACCTGAATAAAGGCTGATTCTTGTGTTAGGAAGTGTTGTATCTAAAGTGATGTCAGATGAGTTTAAAATTTTTTTTTTAATGGCCTGAGCTCTAACAAACCTGTGAGCAGGCACTGTGCCAATCAAACAGTTGGACAAGGTTGTAGGTGGCCAAGAATGTGGATCAAATTCTTTTTTTGAAGGCAATCATTCTGACTAAAAAAATTCCTATCTTCTCAGCTGCTACATCAGGATGGACTAATTTTACAAATATTAAACAAATAGGATATGCTTTCCATTGTCTGTCACTGATTGGGGAGGAGTGGAATGAAAACACAGGAAAGGTTTTTAGTTGTTGTTCTTTACACTGTAATTTGTAGGGTCACATAGCTCTACTCCAATGCCCTTTGTGCAGTCTGGAGTACTATGGAGGGTGTAGTGGTTAAGAGCGTGTAGTGGTTAAGGGTGGTGTAGGGGTTAAGAGCACTGGACTCTGATCTGGAGCACTGGGTTTGATTCCCCGCTCCTTCACATGAGTGGCAGACTCTAATCTAGTGAACTGGGTTGGTTTCCCCACTCGACCTGGCAACCCTAAGTATAATACCTTTCCTTTCCTTTTATCCCTTAGAAGCTCCTTGATCAATTGATCTTGAGCAGCATATATCTAGTGTTGGAGGGATATAAGGATTGAAACAAATCTTGCCACTGACAATGTAGTCTTGGGGTCCCTATCGCTTAGTAAAAAAGGCATTATGTCAGTCACAGAGGCATTGGATTTGTATATTAAAAGGGGGGAAATATAGTGCGATCGAAGTTCTTTGTAAAAGCGGCATTCCAAAAGGGCATGGGCTAATGAGTTAATAGAGCCAGAAGAGCAAGGGCAGATCCTGTCTGAGTATGGTATATTCAGAATTCTGCCCTGCATTACCATAGAAGGGTTAGCATTCAATCTAGCCAAGCAAAAAGCTCTACAGAGATGAGGAGTTGTCAGATAATATGTATAGGCAGGCAGACCATGTGGAGGGGGTATTCCGAAGAACTGGGATGAATAAGTATAATACCATACAATCCATCATCCAAAGCAGCCATTTTCTCTGGGGGAACTGATCTCTATTGTTTGGAGATCAGTTGTAATTCCAGGACATCTCCAGGTCCCACCTTTCTATGTTTGTGTTAAGTGCCGTCAAGTCACTTCCGACTCCTGGTGACCCTATGAATCAATGTCTTCCAAAACATCCTATCCTTAACAGCTTTGCTCTTGAAAATTGAGGGCAGTGGCTTCCTTTATAGAGTCAATCCATCTCTTGTTGGGTCTTCCTCTTTTCCTACTGCCTTCAACTTCTCCTAGCATGATTGTCTTTTCCAGTGACTCTTGTCTTCTCACAATGTGTGCAAAGTACAACAGCCTCAGTTTAGTTGTTTTAGCTTCTAGGGTCAGTTCAGGCTTGATTTTATCCATAACCCACTGATTTTTTTTTTTTGGAAGTCTATGGTGTCCGTAACACTGTCCTCCAACACCACATTTCCAAGGAGTCTCCTTCCTTCCTATGAGTTCTCTAAAACAGAGTGTGCTAACAAGTGGTGATTTCCCCCCACCCCGATATCCTATTTGCATGCCAGAAAGCTGCTGCTAGCCAGCTCATTTGTGCAACCTGACTTATACTGACTCAGCTAAGGCCACAGGCAGACCAAGTTTCATCTTCTTTTCTAAACTCTTCCTAGCCTTTTGCAAGAAGCATCACGGGCCAGCTGTCACTTTATAACACCGGAGTCTATTTTTGTGTTCTTCCGTTTTGCTTTTCCGCAGCTCTTATTGTATGGTGGCTGCTCTATTAATCTTTCTATATGAGCGGTTTCTCTGTTTAATTAAATTGGGCCCAATGAGGCATCACAGGGGCCACATGATAAGCTCATTCATCTTTATTTGATTCTTTGTTGACACCTGAGTTTGCCCTATGACATAGGTTAAGTCATTGAGTGGCCATTACCTCCTTGTTTGCTCTCTCGTGTTTCTCCTAACCACCTTCCCGAAGTCAAATCCAGATGATTTGTGCCAATTTCATGGGGGCACAAACTGGAACATCCGATAACTTTCTACATGGCTGACTTTATACAATCTCGCTTGTACATCTCGAGCTGCTGCGTCTGTCAAAACACCATTTTCCCCCCTTCCTTCTTATAGGCTTTGATAGAGCTATGAGTACTAGAGGTCTCAATTATATAATGTCATGACATTGCAGTACAATTTTTTACAGTAATTTCACAGTGTCACTTTGTGATTATTTCAGGATAGCTTTGAACCATGACTGAAATGAATTGTGGCCCTTAGTGGACTGGGTGATACAAATTGTGAGCTGGTGTGACAGAAATGCAGGCATTGTTAGGAATGCTCTTTCCATGGTACAATACAGAAACATAGTAGTTTTAGAATGCTGGACTAGCAAAGGAGAAAGCAGAGGTGAATCAAAAGCAAGTGAGAACTGTATGGGAAATTGCTACCTTCTAATTATCTTCTGATTCCAAAAGTGTAAGACAATATCTTCTTATGACACTTGAAATATTTCTATAGTATGGTCATAGTTCAGCTATGCTAACGCCTCTTGATTTCAGTGAACATTTTATCCTACCAGGGAGAGTCATGGATCATTTGTACAGAATGCTCTGTGTGTCCAGCTTGTGCTGTAGCTTCTTATGTCACTCATTCATTGTCTTTTTTCAGTTCCCCTATATGCTAGAGTTCCCAACTGCACGGTTGTGGCTGGCAATAGCCCGCCAATCAACTGGGCTGCCCGCCGACCATCAGCTAGCCAGCAGGCAGAAGCAGGCCAGCTGAAGGGAGGGCAAATAACGTCACTTCCTGGTTTACCCCGGAAGTGACGGGGACACTCTAACACATTCCTCCAAAAAATCGATGGTAAACCCGGAATGGAAGGATCACCCTCCCCCCCCCCAAAGACCCACCTCATGAACCTCTCACCGGTGGGGAAGGGGGACCTGGCAACCCCACTATATGTGCATGTATGGTGTTCCTGCCAGTGAACAGGCTAGGGTTGCCAGGTCACTCTTTGCCATCAGTGAGTGGTTTTTAGAGAGGAGCCTGAGGAGGGTGGGACTTGGGGAGGGGAGGGATTTCAATGCCATAGAGTCCAATTGCTATTTTCTCCAATTGAACTGATCTCTATCAGCTGGTGAACGGTTGTAATAGTGGGAGATCTCCAGCTAGTACCTACAGGTTGGCAACCCTAGCACAGGCACATATCTACAGATCAGCAAATGACTGCACAAAAAGAACCTTACTGCAATCATACATACAATCACATCAAGCAAATGTGCATCAATATTGTGGTTCTGAATGAGCGAAAGGAACGAAAAGCCGCAGCGAGTGGTGCCGGTTCCCACTGCAGAATTAGCATTTGAAATTCCTAGTTAAATCAGAAAGCAGGGAAGACCTAACTCATAGAGTGATAAAGGAATGGCATGAGGGTAATCCATTCATCGCTATCATCTAGTCCTAATAAAAAAAATACATTGGATATGGCGAATGGGAGATCGTATAAAGGCCTTGTTACTTTAATCAATTTTCTTAGTTTTGCTCAATTGCTGTACATCATGGAAGGGAGAGGGGATGAGGCTTGACACTTCTTGGTACAGGTGGGTTATGTAGGCTGAGATAAAGATATGGCAGTGGCACAGAGTTTGGAGCCAAGGTGGAGTTGCTCAAAGGCTGGCATGCATTGGAGGTGGCCTATAAAGACAGTTGCCAGCCTCCAGGTGATCTCCTACTATTACAACTGATCTCCAGGCAACGGAGAAAATGGCCACTTTAGCAATTGGACTCTATGGCATTCCTCCCCTCTCCAAACCCTGCCCTCCTCAGGTTCCACCTCCAAAATCTCCAGGTATTTCCCAACCAGGAGCTGCCAATCCTACCTATAAGAGACAACTACAACCTACTCTAAAGGGGGAAAAGGTAGGGTTGCCAGATCCAGGTTGGGGAATACCTTGAGATTTTGGGGGCAGAGTCTGAGGAGGGTGGGGTTTGTAGAGGGGAGGGACTCCACTACCATAGAGTCCAATTGCTAAAGCAGCCATTTTCTCCAGGTGAACTGATCTCTATTGGCTGGAGATCGGTTGTAATAGCAGGAGATCTCCAGCCACCACCTGGAGGTTGGCAACCCTAGGCAGAGCAAGCAATCATTATACTGACCAGACATTAGTAAAACCTGGTTTAACCCATAGGCAGGTATCCTCATTAGAGGTGCAGGAGCAAGGGATGATTCCTGAAAATACGAACGGATTGCGTCCTTTGTCTGTGGAGAACTGGAGGTAATACTGACAATAATGGCAGTGTATATTAAAAGTTGTGCAGACATGAGGCAGAAGGGTGCATTGGGGTGTTGTTCACTGCTTATTGTAGGAAGACAATACAGAGGATATCCAGCAGGCAACTGAGAAACAAGAATAAAGAAAATGCTAAACACTGGGGAGAGGCCGTGGCTCAGTGGTAGAGCATCTGCTTGGCATGCAAAAGATCCCAGGTTCAATCCCTGACAATCTCCAGTTAAACAGACTAGGCAATTGGTGATATGAAAGACCTCTGCCTGAGACCTCGGAGAGCCGCTGCCAGTCTGAGTAGACAATACTGACTTTGGTGGACCAAGGGTCTGATTCAGTATAAGGCAGCTTCATATGTTCACGTGTGTAACCTCCCCCACCCAAAAGCAATAGTACAGCATATTGTCGAAGGCTTTCACGGTCAGAGTTCATTGGTTCTTGTAGGTTATCCGGGCTGTGTAACCGTGGTCTTGCTGGCGAAACGTCAGGAAAGAAAATTCCAAGACCACGGTTACACAGCCCGGATAACCTACAAGAACCAATAGTACAGCCTTTGCTGTTCCAGATATCACCTACTGAAAGAAATCCTTTTCTTTCACCTTCCCCCCCCCCCTTAGTGTTTGTTTAATGTAAAGTACAAGCTACTTGTTGCCAGAAAACCAGCCATCTCGTTTAGTTGGTAATCCTATGTACTTTCACCCAGCACTGATAACATTACTTTATATTGCAGGTTGAAGCAATTTTATCGTTACGCAGGACAAGGATAGCCTTCTTACATCCAAAACTCCTGTGCCGTCTTACAAGGAAAGTCAATTAATCAATTAGAATACTGTACTCAAATTACAGTGGAATTATGGGCTTCTTTTGCTGAGAACCGTTGGAACTTGTGGTGCATTACATCAATTAAGAATACTTAATTTCTAAATGGCACCAAGGAACAAAGTATGAGTCATCCTTAACGTTTACTTCCTAAAAGCCATCAGTGCTAATGGTTTTGTAACCTTTGTAAATTTAATATGGGCTTCATTTATACAGCAAACTCAGCCCACGCCAGGGCGGTGTAATATTACTACTCATATGCACAGAGCTTTACGCAGCCACCCAGCTAATTGCATAAATAATAAAGCTAGGTTTTGAGGTAGGCATCTCTTTACGCTCTTTTCGTGACCAGATATGATCATCACGTGTTGCCGTGCTCCAAGAAATGCACTTAAACCAATCGATGAGTCAATGATTCATAAAAAAATTTTCTAGGTTGCAGTTATGATAACTAAAGTGAGACCTCCTTCAATGTCCAATAAAAGGAAACATTAAGGAATTATATTGAGTCTGCCCAAGAATTTTACTTTTGTGATTCCTGCAAAGGTCCATACATAGTCAGATTCATCATAAAGCTAACACTATAGCCTTATACTGTCATATTTTTGCAAGCTCAACTATGAAGATCACTGGGTGACCCTGGGTCAATCTCCCACTATTACACTCAATCTCCAGGTGACCAAGATCACTTCCCTTGGAGAAAATGGCTGCTTTGGAGGGTGGACGCTGTGGCATTAAATTCTGCTGAGGTCACTCCCTTCCCCAAATCCTGTCCTGCCCAGTCTTCTCCCCCAAAATCTACAGGTATTTCCCAGTCCAGAGCTTGAAACCCTACCAATTATACCCCCTTGGACTAACCTACCCTCACATGGTTGTTCTTAGGGAGGAGGATAGGGAGAAATCCATGAGTGCCATGCTGAACCTCTTGGAGAACTGTAAGAAGTAGAGTGATTTATAAAGAACACACGGCAGGCTCAATAAGGCATTTTAAAGAGTATGCTCTGCATGGCTTTCAAATGCCTTATCCTACTGGAGAAGGTTATTGAACTGGTGGTGTCACTGGGACAGTTCTGAAAACTGCCCCAGTGACACCACCAGTTCAATAACCTTCTCCACTAGGGTTGCCAACTTCCAGGTAATAACTGGAGATCTCCTGCTATTACAACTGATCTCCAGCCAATAGAGAACAGTTCACCTGGAAAAAATGGCCGCTTTGGCCATTGGACTCTATGGCATTGAAGTCCCTCCCCTCCCCCAACCTCGCCCTCCCCAGGCTCCACCCCAAAAACCTCCCAATGGTGGCAAAGAGGGACCTGGCAATCCTGATCTCCAGCAAGCTGAGTGGAATATCACTTCACAAGATCTCTTTGTACATTGGACAGAAAAATGGCCACAAGAATGCCATAATCCGAATGGTGAATTGGCAAAACATATTTGTCCCAATCAGAATAATTATTTCACCGAATGTGGGACAGGTATAAGTACGGACTAAGGGGCTGCAAAGAATGCTAACCAAGAGTACAAAATCAGCCCAGCACTGCAAAGACATGCAATAATACACTCGTCTACACATTCCATGGAATGGAGGTTTCCAAAATTAATACCATTATTGCCAGAATTGACAAATTGAGGAGTATGTTGACAACACCTCTAGTGTCCTAGCAGTTTTTTCACCTACCGGTATTTTTTCAAGTTTCCAAGTCCAAATTGCCTACATGATTTCTTTTACTAAAGAATTTCAGCAATTTGTTGAATTAATTTCCTTTGCTCAGATACTGAGCAAAGAGGTATAATTGAATCCAGTGTGATTGTTTCCCAAATGTGGAAACTACATTGTGGCTGCCTTTGTCACTAATGACCTAATTGTAGCTCAGAATATTCCTTTTTGCTTCTAAAAAGGATCACTGCCGTGTCCCTCTTGAGTTCTGAGAGGGAATTTGTCAGATCTGATTTGAAGTACAATGATGTTATTCATGACAGTCGAAACCAGGGACAAAATTAGTTTGAAGAAATATGTAGTGAATGATGCATGTTAAAGGTTAAAACACGCACACGTGCACACACACACACACACACACATATGACAAGCTGTTTGACTTTATGAATTTGTTTGCTCTCTTCCTTACTATTGGTTTTAGGCTTCTCAGACCCTTAATCCGGGTCTGGGTTCATGTGCCCTCTTTAATAACTTCTATAACTTAGTTATGTAAACTTAGGGTTGCCAACATCCAGGTGGAATTTAGAGATCTCCTGGAATGACAACTAATCTCCAGATTGCAGAGATCAGTTCCCCTGGCGGAAATGGCTGCTTTGGAAGGTGGGCCCTATGGTATTATATTCTCCTGAAGTCCCTCCCTTCCCCAAACTCTGCCTTACCCAGGCTTCACCCCCACAAATGTCCAGAAATTGCCCAGAGTTGTCAACCTAGAGTTGTCACCCCTATGCAAAGTGGTTGATAGCAGTGCTACTGGTGGGAGGAAGGGTCTGACCCAGGAAGTGGATTATCCCCTGTTCTGGACGGGGTTGCATTCCCCCTAAAGGAGCAGGTTCATAGCTTGGGGTTGCTCCTGGACCCGGACCTCCTGTTGGATAAACAGGAGGCAGCAGTGGCCAGGGATGCCATTCGTAGGGTTGCCAACCTCCAGGTAATAGCTGGAGATCTCCTGCTATTACAACTGATCTCTGGCTGATAGAGATCAGTTCACCTGGAGAAAATGGCCGCTTTGGCCATTGGACTCTATGGCATTGAAGTCTCTCCCCTCCCCAAATCCCACCCTCCTCAGGCTCCACCCCAAAAACCTTCCGCCAGTGGTGAAGAGGGACCTGGCAACCCTAGTCATTCGCCAGCTTTGGCTGGTGAGCCAGCTGCAGCCCTTCCTTGGCGGAAAAGATCTTGCCACTGTGGTGCATGCTATTACAACTGATCTCTAGCTGATAGAGATCAGTTCACCTGGAGAAAATAGCCACTTTGGCAATTGGACTCTATGGCATTGAAGTCCCTCTCCTACCCAAACTCTGCCCTCCTCAGGCTCCACCCCAAAAACCTCCCACTGGTGGTGAAGAGGGATCTGGGAACCCTACCTCCAGGCCAGATTGGCCAGGGATCCTGGAGGTTTTTTTGCCATCTTCTGGGCATGGAGCAGGGTTCACTGGGGGTGTGGGGGGAGATCGTTGTGAATGTCCTGCATTGTGCAGGGGGTTAGACTAGATGACCATGGAGGCCCCTTCCAACACTATGTTTCGTGTGTGTGTTTCTGTATCTTACAATGTAATTTTTTTTCCTGTTGGGGGCCATTTTGTTGGCTTGTTACAGGTCAAAGAGATAGAAGAAAAAGAGAGGTGTTCCCTGGACTGGCATAATGACTGACTCACTTGGGTATCAAAATAGCTAAGGTACTTTTACATCCCCAAGAAACACAAAATCCGGTACACATGAAGTTGAAGGCACTCTGGATCTGAAAACATTTGTTTGTTTAGAGGTCAAAATGTAAAACGTGAAGATTACTTCACAACAGAAAATGGTAATCAATTTCACATAATTTAACAATCCTCAAGTAAGGTAATGACAGGTTTGTTTTTGCATCCTGAAACATACCTACTCTTTCAGAATGCAATTCGGATTACTGATATTCAAATAAGATCTGTTTGAGGGCTGACTCAGAGGATTACAGAAGGAATGGATCTGAGAGGTCTTTATTACAACCCTAAAAATGTTTCAGTTCTAAATGCCTCTGCATTTGAGTAAATTTCAGTAAACTGAACATTTACATTTAAGTAAATAGAATCTTACAAGGGTGAAAAATAACACACTGGCAAAACACTCCATACATAATCCAGTAGATTTCTTACTGTCCCCTATGAACATACTTGGAGTTTAAAAAAAAAAAAAGAGTCTTCTACTTTTAAAGATCACACTTAGTACTTTCTGCTCAGGAGGACAGAAGGGGTTTTCTGCCTTGACATATTACTGTCATTTTCTCTTGGGATGTTAAGGTTGAATCCTCCAGGAATAATTCAGAACCAATTTATTTATGATCAGACAGCACCTGCACTAGGGTTGCCAACAGCCAGGTAGTGGTGACTGTCCAAAGAGGCAGCACATGGCTCAAAATAATAAACATCAATATCAAGAAACAACAATTGTGTTTGTCTTTCTGTCAAATGTATTGAAAATGGGCCACCAAAACAAATGAAAAGTGTGTCAAAAAACACACACAATAGCCTCGCAGGGCTAGCCTCGCAGGGCTTAAGGCAGTGCCAATAGGCTGAAAATATAGGAAAGCCGAACAGCTAAACAAAACAAAAATGAACCCTCCCGGGCTGAATATAAACCAGGTATTAGCAGGAAATCTCCTGCTAATTCAACTGATCTCCAGCCGATAGAGATCAGATCACCTGGAGAAAAATGGCCGCTTTGGCAATTGAACTCTATGGCATTGAAGTCCCTCCCCTCCCCAAACCCCGCCCTCCTCAGGCTCCGCCCCTAAAATCTCCCACTGGTGGCAAAGAGGGACCTGGCAACCCTAACCTGCACAGATATGAGTTCCATCATTAATGTAGTGGTTAACTGGTGATGTGATCACACCTAGGGTTGTCACGTCCCTCTTTCCTACCAGCAGGAGGTTTTTTTTGGGTGGAGCCTGAGGAGGGCGGAGTTTGAGGAGGGGAGGGACTTCAGTACCATAATTGCCAAAGCAGCCATTTTCTCCAGGTAAACTGATCTCTATCTGTTGGAGTTCAGTTGTAATAGCAGGAGATCCCCAGCTAGCACCTGGAGGTTGGCAACCCTAATCACACTATTTGGCAAGAGCAAGGATTTACGTTATATACTTAACAGTTGACTGTGACCTGGATGGCCCAGACTGGCCTGATCTCATCAGATCTTGGAAGCTAAGCAGGGTGAACCCTGGTTCATACTTGGATGGGAGACCACCAAAGAAATCTAGGGTTGCTATGCAGAGGCAGGCAATTGCTAATCACCTGTCTCTTCCCTTGAAAACCCTATGGGCTGCGATTTTATGGCACTTTCCACCCCCACCACTTAATGGTGGAAGCAACTAACTGAATACCTTCAGTAGTTTTTAGTGAACATCTGGCGTGGCATCAAGTGATCTAAATAGGGTTAAAGCCTTAAAGGGACAGGACATTTTTCTCCAGAGTAGTCGGCAGCTCTAGATGTAAATATGATTTTGGTCTGGCTCAAACATGCATGTATTTTGAGTTATGACTCAAGAATTGATGAGTTGCAGCTGAATATATGAGCTGCCTGCAATGAGAAATGCTATGTGTGAATTGATGCTGGTTGATATAAAAGTTCTATGAGCTGGTAATTAACCTGTGATGGTTCATTCATACATGCAGGACATCACTTGATGCTACATTCAATAAATGATGCATGTTCAAATGTGAATCAATCATATTAAGTGCATTCTGTATTCTATTAAATCATAACTTTTAATCTTGTGAATTTTTCTTATTAGCTTAATTGACTCCAATCTTAAGAAAATTCATAACTAATTGACAAATGCCCAACTTCTCCCCCTTCCCCCTCATTATAGCATTTTAAACTAAATGTATCCCTCAAGGTATTGTTTTAAAGTTTATTTGCAAATAAATTCATTAAAATTGTTCTCAGCAATTTCACAGAAAATTAGAATATTTATAAGGCAATGCTATTTCTTTTTTTTTAAAGCATAAGCAGCCAATCATCATTAGATGACTTGGTATTCATTACAATAAAATTAATCCTGCTTATTTCATTCATTATTAATGTGCGATTCAAATTCAGTTCTGCACGAACTGCAAGCTAGTAATTAATTAACATGCTATGATAGAGACATATTACCTTCATCCTTGAAGGCAAAATGCTTATTTCTAATGTGGATGTATTTTGTTAAAAGTGTAATGATATTTTTTGTGATCTGAGATTTTTGAAAAAATAAAAATACCCTGGCTGGGACACAGAGCTGCCTATGGATGTTTGGATCATTTGTACCTTTGGACAAGACCAAACATCATTCACGTTAAACAATTTTGGTTTTATCTTTTACAACTAAATTTCAACAACATAGTTGTTGAATATAAGGCCTTTTATGTTTGGCTCTTTCGACCATCAGAGGTGGCCTCGCTTTCCTCCTGCGTTTCGGCGCATTTTGCCCAGGTTATCAGGGACCTGTTTTATCACGAATTTGAAAACGTGGGGGAAGTGCACAAAAATGCAGGGGGAGAGCAAGGCAACCTCTGACGGTCAGAAACGGCATGCATAATCAACACAAAGCCCTGAAGTTGTTGGAGGGGTGACCGCGAGGGAAACAGCAATGCATAAAAGGCCATAAACAATGAACGTTTTAGCTGATGATTGCCATTTTATGCCATATCTAAACTATTCATAGCTCCATTCCTTAATATTTTTGAATCCTTGTCTTAATACGGCAAAGCTGTCACTGCTTCATGTTGAATGAATCATGAATGAATAAAAAAAGTGACCTTAGGCAGATGATGAGAGGGAGGGCATCTTGGCCATCTTCTGGTCACTAGGGGTGTGTGGGGAGGGGAGGTAGTTGTGAATTTCCTGCATTGTGCAGGGGGTTGGACTTGATGATCCTGGTGGTCCCTTCCAAATCTATGATTCTATGATTCATTTGATAGAGACAGTGTGGAGTATTGAGTAGAATATTGGATTAGGATGAGAGAGCCCAAAGTCCAAATTTTCATTCATCCATGAAGCTTACTGGCTGGCCATGGGCAATCAGTGACTCTCCACCTAACCTACTTCACAGGGATTTAAAAAATGAGGCAAAATGTAGAAGGTTGATAGACCTGAGGCCAGTGATGAAGCAATACTGTAAAGAAGATGGAATCGAATTTAGGCCCCCTTTCACAAAAACAGGAAGACTTGTGGAACTGTGGTGAAACCCTATGTAGATGAAATCAGTATGAACATGAAAGCCATGTGGGCATGGATGACTGTAGTAGTCATTCCCATCAACTGGTATCCCACTCTGATGGCATGCCAGTAAGATGGGAAAGACCCATGCAATAACCACAAGTTCATTAGGATTCTGTGAAAAAGAGATGGAAATTGTGCTGGCTGGCCCTGATCTCCTGCAAGCCCCTATGCAAACATGTTTCAAATATATAGATTAGGGTTGCCAGGTCCCTGTTTACCACTGGTGGGAAGTTTTTGGGGTGGAGCCTGAGGAGGGCAGGGTTTGAGGAATAAAGGGACTTCAATGCCATAGAGTTCAATTGCCAAAGTGGCCATTTTCTCCAGGTGAACTGAACTCTATTGGCTGGAGATCAATTGTAATAGCAGGAGATCTCCAGCTGGAGGTTGGCAACTCTAATACAGATGCTGGGTACACCCATTAAGTGTGGTCAGGTTGCTAATATCATGATCCTTCTCTACCTTCTTATATCTAATTCTGAGCATGATCTCAGTGTGTGGGGTTGGGAAACCCCACGCATTGGGCCAGGTATAGAAAGGGAGACATTAAAAATGGGGGTTTAACTCCCCCAGACTCAAACGTGACTCATACAAACAAGCAAAAAATTTAATGAGATCTCATGGCATTATGTCATGGGGTCTCAGCAGCAATCTCGCCAGAGTAGGCTTGGAGAGGCGGCTGAGGGAGGGAGACCTGGAACATAAAGTACATCCTTTGCACTTTCTTCTCAAAGCTTCCCTTCCACCATCAATCAACTGAACAGGAACTGTTGGAGAGGAAAGCATGTCTGGCATGTTTTTGGCTAGGGTTGGCAACCTCCAGATGGTAGCTGGAGATCTCCTGCTATTAGAACTGATCTCCAGCCAACAGGGATCAGTTCACCTGGAGAAAATGGCTGCTTTGGCAATTAGACTCTACGGCATTGATGTCCCTCCCCTTACCAAACCCTGCCTTCCTCAGGCTCTGCACCCAAAACCTCCCGCCAGTGGCAAAGAGGGACCTGTCAACCCTAAACATGCATGCTATCCCCCTCAAGCCACTGCTTATCACAATGGAAGCACCAGGGACAAGCAAGGGAGGGGAGAATGGGATATCCCTTCCCCTATGAGATTTTTTTGGTCTTCAACTTGTAGTATACTAATATCTGCATAGGGTTCATGACAGCCATCTTTGTATAACTCTAGGAAATTTCTGCTTCTATCACTAAGATGCAGGTGGCTTTACTCAGCAACAGACCTCAAATAGTCGGATGGATTGGAAAGTTGGCCTTAACCATGCAATTATAATCACTCACAAATTTACACGGATTGAGTTGCATGGACTAGCATCACAGAGAATTGTCAGCATGTACAATAATGGGCCTTGATATCTGGGCATTTTATATCTAGCACTGGAGTCAGAGGGATCCCAACACACACAAAAAAGAATCCAGATGTGATAGTGCAAACACATCACAATTTCTTTTTTGTCCAATAACTTAATCGATGTATATATTTGCTGTGGTATATCAGTAAATCAAGGGGAAAAACACAAATTGCTGCATGCAAGCATCAACTCAAACATCATTTAGAAATTTTCGAAGTGAAACCTGAAGGCAGGCAGAGCAGAACATGGGACAGAGCTGACCCTTGAAACAATAATGGACCAAATAAAGGACATCTGCTCATTCCTAAAAATATTCAAAACAAAAACTCTGGATCACATTTTTGCTGTGATTAATTAACAATTAGTTAGCAGCCTTCTTGGCACAAAGAAGCAAAATAGGACATATTTTATATACAATATGAATGAGTGGCAACATGTATCTTCATGATTGTATATGCAAGACCCCTTTGTAAATTCACATTATTTACCTGGAATAATTTTCAGTCCGTTTTCAGCATCATTCTTCATCTGCAGCAATGCCTTGAAATAATATTAACATCTAGAAAATGATCTGTCTCTCTCTCTCTCTTTCTGTCTATTCAACAACATTGTGTTTGAACCCATGTTCTTGTATCTGATCTTGCTTACTTTGCTTTGGGGTTCATTCCCCCAGCTTAACTGATATTTCAAGACCCAGGTAGATTGATGGAAGTCATTGAAATATGGGTGTGCTATCCAGTAAATGCCAGATTACCAATTGAACATCAATATTTTCCTTAGAACGATATTGACATGTCATTAATTGTGATTGTAATTCTTCCTCCCTGCCCTTAAAAATAGCACCTTTGAATTTGAGGTGGCAAATATTTTCTTAAATTGTTTGTGAGTAAGGTAATGAGCAGTTTGGAGGAGGAAAAAAATCTGAAATACATTTCTTTGAAAAAACAGCAACAAGTGTAACCCCTTGGATTAAAATAAAATGAAACCTATCTCAAACAGAGCAAATAAATTGTCATCATTCATTCTTATTCCCAGAATAATTTCTTGTATTTAATGCAAGTATAGCATAGTAAAATTTATGTTCAACTTACATGTTAACTGTGACAGTAAAATTGACATTAATAGTAATACCTGTTGTTTAGGTTTTTGAGGTTAAAAATAAAAAGTTGTGTTCCCCCTTAACATTCCAGCTTCACTGGATGATCATTGCTTTGTTATGATGAATTCAGATGTTTCATCTGATGTTCATCTGATTCAGCTGATGTTTCTCACAGGCTCTACAAAGTCAGAGACCTTTGCATTAGGGTTTCATAGGCCAGTTTTGCACAGGTCACTGGAAAATATATCAGATGGTTACTATTATATTTTGTCACTTGTGTTCTTTTTTAAAAACATTGTACGCTTTGACTTAGCCCCACTACTGAGGGAAATCTTCAGTGTAAACAAAATTAGATTTCTGGGGACTTCGGACTTTAAAAGCGGAGATTATTCCCTCTAATATATATGTATTCATATTTCCTAATTTTACATTTACTTTATGATTAAGTGTCATTAAGTAACATCTAGCTTTGTTCTTTATTTTATGTGGAAAATAATCAGTAAAGTTGTCTTTAGGAGTCTCTTCTTGACAGAGATTAGTGGGAGGACCATCTCTCAAGTAGAAAGGGCCAGAGGGGCTCTGGCTCAGTGATAGATAGGATTGCCAGGTCCCTCTTCGCCACCAGTGGGAGATTTGGGGGGCGGAGCCTGAGAAGGGCAGGGTTTGGGGAGGGGAGGGACTTCAATGCCATAGAGTCCAATTGCCAAAGTGGCCATTTTCTCCAGGGGAACTGATCTCTATCAGCTGGAGATCAGTTGTAATAGCAGGAGATCTCCAGCTAGCACCTGGAGGTTGGCAACCCTAGTGATAGAGCACCTCCTTTGCATGCAGAAAGTCCCAAATTCAACCCATGACATCTACAGTTAAAAGGAACAGGAAGCAGATAATGAGAAACATTTCAGCCTGAGACCCTAGAGAACTATTGCCAGTCATAGCAGACAATAGCGACTTGATAGATGAATGGTCTGACTCAGTATAAGGTAGCTTCATGGGAATAGTCAGATTCATCCTAAAGTAGGTTACGCATATATAGAGCTCTGTTCACATTCTAAGCCAATGATTCTTAACAGGGGGCACACGTCCCTGCCCAAGTGTTAATCTACAGATTTGCGCGCGGGGGGGGGGGTGGACTCAGGATTTAGGCAGCCCTTTCTCCCCCTTAAGCCCTGTGGCGCAGAGTGGTAAGCTGCAGTACTGCAGTCAAAAGCTCTGCTCACGACCTGAGTTCAATCCCGGCGGAAGTTGATTTCAGATATCCGGCTTAAGCTTGACTCAGCCTTCCATCCTTCCAAGGTCGGTAAAATGAGGATCCAGCTTGCTGGGCGTAAAATGTAGACAACTGGGGAAGGCAATGGCAAACCACCCCATAAACATAGTCTGCCTAGTAAACATTGGGATATGACGTCACCCCATGGGTCAATAATGACTCAGTGCTTTACCTTTACCTTTTTTCTCCCCATTTGCAATGGCTTCTGATCTATGTATCATATGTATACATAATAAATATGCATATATAAATAAAATTGCCTTGTCTGGAGTGCCGCTTTTATGTTCTGATTGTTTCCGTGTGCCCTGAGGGCAGTAAATGATAATGCTACATACTTGGTGGGTGATAGTGGATTAAAGGTTAAGGACCACTGGTCTAAACATTCCATCATGGTTAGTGAGATTCAGATACTCACTTTCTGAGAAACCAAGGATTGTTAAGCAAGCTGTTCAGTACATGACTCCAACATTTAGATAACATCGTTATGAATAATGTTTCAGACAGACAGAGAAACTGGAAGAACACAAAATCATTTCATGAAAATGTAGGAGACAGCCTTTAAACAGCTCTCCATTCCAGATTTGTGCACTCAGAGGTGTGTAAGCTCTCTCCTCAAAATGGCTTTACAATTTATTTCAATGAATGAAGGCTTTCTGAATATGCATTCCATACCTGCAAAACTATGGCTCCCTCAATTGGAATGAATGTAGACTCTCACAAGCTCACAGTGAGGGGGAAAAAGTAAAAGGTAAAGGTCCCCTGTGCAAGCACCGGGTCATTCCTGATCCATGCGGTGACGTCACATCCCGACGTTTACTAGGCAGAATTTGTTTGCGGGGTGGTTTGCCAGTGCCTTCCCCAGTCATCTTCCCTTTACCCCCAGCAAGCTGGGTACTCATTTGACCGACCTCGGAAGGATGGAAGGCTGAGTCGACCTCAAGCTGGCTACCTGAAACCAGCTTCCGTCGGGATAAAACTCGGGTCTTGAGCAGAGCTTGGACTGCCGTACTGCAGCTTACCACTCCGCGCCACAGGGCTCCTTCACAGTGAGAAAGGTGGACTATAAATAAAAGTAAATAAATAAATGTGCTAAGGGCCAATGAGTTCATTTAAGCATGCACAATTTCTACATCAGGGTGAGTGACTTGATTCAGTTAAACAACAGCACCCCCAATTTATTTGTTTTTCCACTCTGAGAGGACTGCAGAAGAGTACTTTGTTGAAATAAGAGAATTTTCCCATCCTTTGTTGCCCTGTCTAATACCTGATCATTTCTGTTCTGTAAACTGCAAATGACAAACCTATTATCCCTGTTCCCCCAAAATGGAAAATAAGTGATACTGATGAAATAATTTCATTCCCTATACCCACACGAGGAGCTTCTTTTCTAGTTAGTCATGGTATTTTTATTGTGTTTTTTTTCTGGAATGGCTGTGTGTCATGGGTGGAAGATATTATTTGGGAACAAATTACAGTATAGCAGAAATGCAAAGGTGGAAGGGTGAAAACTTTGTTGAATCTAAATAACCAGGGGGATAAAATCTTTCTCAAGGGCACCTACTGCAGTACATTTAAACTCTCTAGGAAAACCACAACTATTGACATATTAGAAGACAGAGGATCTATATAGAAAAAAACTGTTCTAATTATTGGCTCCCGTTGTAATTAGAGCAAGGCAAAATCAAACCATTTGTATGAGCTGAAGTGTAATGACTGAATATATAAAATAAAGCAGCCTTAATATTAGTATCATATCTCCAGGGAAATGCATGGCTATTAATAATGTAATTTTTATTGCCGGCAGTTATTCAGGGAAGATTTGTATAGAAAGAAAGGTATGTGCTGGGATTTATTTTTCTTTTGTTTGATTGCTGCCAAGTTGAATGGAATATGTTGGATTTGTTTCTGGGAAGACAAAGAACAGGAATGATTTTTTTCCCCTGTATACTCAGGAGCTATTACATTGTTGTTGTGATGAGCCGGGGGCCAAAGGTGTAGCGGCCAAAGGAGCATCTGCACCATTTCATACCTGACACAATACAAACACATAGTTTGTATTTAAACAATAGTTAAATTGTGGGACTCCCTGTCCCAGGATGTGGTGATGGCTGCCAACTTGGAAGACTTGAAGAGGGGAGTGGACATGTTCATGGAGGAGAGGGCTGTTCATGGCTACTAGTAAAAATGGATACTAGTTATGATGCATACCTATTCTCTCCAGGATCAGAGGAGCATGCCTATTATATTAGGTGCTGCGGAACACAGGCAGGATAATGCTGCTGCCATTGTCTTGTTTGTGGGCTTCCTAGAGGCACCTGGTTGGCCACTGTGTGAACAAACTGCTGGACTTGATGGACTTTGGTCTGATCCAGCATGGCCTTTCTTATGTGCTTATGTTCTTATAACACCAGGTGAGTCAGAATAGGAAGGGTCAAGAGAGAGGCCATGGCTGAATGGCAGAGCATCCGCTTTGCGTGTGAAAAGTCCAAAGTTCAGTCACTGGCATCTCCACTTAAAAAGAGCAGGTAGTAGGTGATCTGAAAGATCTCAGCTCAAGACCCTGGAGAGATGTTGCTGGTCAGAGTAGACAATACTAACTTTGATAGACCAGTGGTCTCTGACTCGATATAAGGTAGCTTCAGGTGTTCAAGGACTGTTAGCCTCAGCTCAGATCAGCACAGAGAATGCTGGTAAGTTTAGTGGTGATCAGGATCCAAGACAGCAGGAGTCATCCCAGACGTTTGCTAAAGCAGGCGCTGAGCTACATGAGTACTGTTCCAGCAATGGTAAGGCATCTACAGAGGCTTTTAAAGTAGGAGGAATTTTATTGGTATCCTGTGTGGGTGAGGGAAGCAGATCTATTTTGCTTTGTTGTATGTTGCTTGTTTTCCATATCAGATAGTATTAGGATAGTCAATTCTGGGTTGGGAAATACATGGAGATTTTGGGGGCAGAGCCTGAGGAGGGTGGGGTTTAGGGACGGGAGGGACTTCAATTCCACAGAGTCCAATTGCCAAAGCGGTCTTTTTCTCCAGGTGAACTGATCTCTATCAGCTGGAGATCAGTCGTAATGGCAGGAGATCTCCAGCTAGTACCTGGAGGTTGGCAACCCTAGATAGTATATCCATAGGTCTGTGCTGGTGGCTACAAGGATGATGAAGAAGAGTTGGTTTTTATATGCTGACTTTCTCTATCACTTAAGGAAGAATCAAACCGGCTTACATTCATCTTCCCTTCCCCTCCCCCCAACAGACACCCTGCGAGGTAGGCGGGGCTGAGGGAGTGTGACTTGCCCAAGATCACCCAGCTGGCTTCATGAGTAGGAGTGAGGAAACAAATCCAGTTCACCAGATTAGTGTCCACCGCTCATGTGGAGGAGTGGGGTATCAAACCTGGTTCTCCAGGTCAGAGTCCACTGCTCCAAACCACCACTCTTAACCACTACACCACGCTGGCTGTCTGGATGGTACAAACCTGGATCATCCACAGTCCTTCCCCATCATCATCCATTTCTCTATCTTTTTTTATTGTAGGTCTTCAAAACACTACATCAAATTACTGAAGGTTGGTCTCAGTATAGTAGCGTTCAGCACCGCAGAAGATAGCATTACTCTAGAATTGTGTTTGTTGCTCGGAATGCTTCTGTAAAGTTCATAGGCTCCTTTCCTCCTCCCTGAGCCTTGCCTATGCTCCTTCACTGTATTCAGAGCAGAATCCAGAGAACCGCATACCATGGGCTTGTGTACCTCAATGGGCAGCTCCCCCCAGATTGTATTGCAATCTGCTTGGGAAACTTGGGAAAGTTTTAAATATTGTTTGTTATATGACACGTGTAGTTGGTGTTGCAACAGGCACGCATAAGAACATAAACATAAGAAAGGCCCTGCTGGATCAGACCAAGGTCCATCAAGTCCAGCAGTCTGTCCCCACAGTGGCCAACCAGGTGCCTCTAGGAAGCCCACAAACAAGACAACTGCAGCAGCATTATTTGGACACAACTACACCAACTTTCTGAATCGACCTGAAAGCCCCCTGCAACTCCTGTTCTGACCATGCATCAGTGCTCTGATAGGCTGTGTGGGAAAAGAAGCTATTTGTACCTTTACAACTTCCTATATTTCCAGTAATCTGTCAATGTTCCCAACCAAAATGATGGTAAATTCCTATTCAGAAATCTTTTATTTTTCAATGCTGTGACTTTTAAAATTAGGCTCTGGTGTAGAATCAATAGAATTCAAATTATTCCTTTGCATATTTTTTTTTAAAAAAATGGCATTCACGAAGAAGCATTTGAGGAAGCATTTTATCTTAATGTATTGGGTAGAATTTCCTACCCTCCATACTTTCTCCTACCCCGTGAGTGTTACTGTATACTATAAACAGCCCGGCAGAAGTATACTTCCTTTTCAGTTAATGGATTTATCAAATACCTTATTTCATGCTCTCTGCTTTTGATTTATGAATTTTGATCCTAGAGACAAGGACCCTGTGAGTATTGATTGCGGGAAATGTCAGACTAACAGAAGTTAATTTCACTTGTACATGTGGAAGTCTCTGATTCTCTGACAGCGCTGTCTGCTGAGAATCAGCTGTCACCGAGCCCGAGTGACACCGTGCCGTCACAATAGGGGAGCCTTTTTGCCCAGCAGATGAAGTTTACACAGCTTTATGAAATGAAATGACACAGGAAAAAAAATGTAACCAGGAGTCGGAACAGCATGTCGGCTGACTCGCTTTGTCTTTTACGCAAAAGACACCGAGCCCTGGCGTGCCATTTCTAGGCCATGACAGCAAAGAGTAAGCTTTCGAGCCGTGAAACGGAGCCCTGCCTTCTGAGGTTCCCAGCATTTGATTGCAATATGTCTGACAGGATAATGGAATGTCATTCTGCCAGCTCGTCGGCTGATTAGGGACAGTTTATTTATTGATTGGCTTTCTTTGCAAATTATAAGCCCCCTTTTAATACTAAAGGCAAAGTATTGCTTATACAATACGATAGCGGAGCAGTACCAGGCAGCTATGCTATTTGTCTATTCTTTTAAAAATATATGTGTTATTTTTATTTTGCAGGATATAATTGCAATTCTTATATTCTGTAGTTAATTATCCTCGGTCTCCATATTATATGTCATTTGTCATTTTTTTTAAAAAAAAATAGTAAGCTGTGTAAAGCAGATTCTCACCCCACCGTACATCTTCGGCCGATCCAGTGTTGTTGACATCTTTTTGCATTTATTAAATTATCCAAATTGGATTTAATATGATTGAATCTTTTTTAAAAAAAACTTCCTATTTATATATTTAACTTTTAAACAACCCACAGCTTTGTACATTTTTTTTTTAAAAAATACATAAATAAGAAATACATATTGGACACAATCTATCCCTTCCCTCGTGAACATGGATCCGGTGGTCCCTCCCACTCCAGGTCTGCCTATCTCAAGAATACAGGCTATTCTCACAAAGAGTTTAAGGAGCTGGAGTGCTGTGTGCCTAGAAAGGGGCATGAGTTTGGATCCTTCTATAAGAGAGATAGAAGGAGCTCCTGTCAGCAATAAATGCCAAGCATAAAAAAGCTAATTCTCTTTTAACTTTACTATCTGAATTATAACAGTATTCTCTGGATGTCGCTTAAACTGAAAATATCGAATCAGTTCCTCAAAGGAGAAAAATCCAAGGAATTGTAGAAGAAACAAAAGGATATTTTGCTTATTAAAAAAAATAGCAAAATGTTTCACAGACTTTCCATCTAACCCTATATGGAATCCAAGGCCAAGTCACCTTGGGCACAACACCGTTACTTCCACGTCATGCCGGAAGTTGTGTCACGCAGGGATGGTGATTCCCCCGACCCTGTTTGGCCAGCCTGTTTCTGCCCTCCTACTGGCTGCATTGGCAGGCAACTCGAGCAACTGCCTGGAGGTCTCACATCATAAGCAGGCAAAAGGCAAGCCTAGAGCAGGGCCATAACTTGGGGGTGGCATGCAGAGAGGGCGGCAGAACTACCTTTCCTGTTGGCAACTCTGTGCCAGGTAGGAGAAGCAGTTCTGCCACCCTCTCTGCATGCCACAGGCATAGGGTTGCCAGGTCCCTCTTGGCCACTGGTGGGAGGTTTTTGGTGCAGAGCCTGAGGAGGGTGGGGTTTGGGGAGGGGAGGGACTTCAATGCCATAGAGTCCAATTGCCAAAGTGGCCATTTCCTCCAGGTGTTCTGTCAGCTGGAGATCAGTTGTAATAGCGGGAGATCTCCAGCCACCAACCTCCTCATAGGGTTGCCAGGTCCCTATTCACCACTGGCAGGAGGTTTTTGGGGCGGAGCTTGAGGAGGGTGGGGTTTGGGGAAGGAAGGGACTTCAATGCCATAGAGTCCAATTGCCTAGACTCCACACATATTTCTGATTGCCATTATTTGTCTTATCATTTTGCATACTCCAGGGGTGAAGCCACTGGCTGATGTATGTTTTCGTGAAGAGGCCTGCTGAGGCTTGGCTCAGGCAAAAGCCCACTGGCACATGCCTCTAGTATTCAACGTCAGGGCACATTTAAGAGTGTAAACATCCCGATATCTTGTTTCTCCTTCCTAAATACTTGCATGGAGAATATATATGTTTAACAAGTCCCACCAGCTGGCATATATGTGTAGACATAATTGCACATGAATGGTGTTGGGGAGAGGGGAGCTCGAGAGGAAATAAAGCAGATAACAAGCAAAGGAGGAGAGTAGCGCAGTAAACAAGCAGCATATTTCCCCCCCCCTCCACGGAGCAAGCTTTTGTGACTGGAGGCAGTATCTTTGTGCAGCTTGACTTCTAATCCATATCACAAATAGCTTCCAGATGCAGGACTCCTTGCCACTATCCTGGCATCCCTGCCCTTTGCAGATGCCTCTCTGTGAGGGGGGTCTCTAAGTAAAATTGGATGTATTTTACTAATAATTCATTTCCCATCTTCCTGAAGGGAAACTTTTATTAATAAACTCTTTTCATCTGTCTCTTTGATTAGGAAGAAGATAGTCACTTAGTCATATGAAAGGAGAGGGAAAAGAAGATTGCTGGTGGTGGGGGTCTTTTAAAATATATGCTTGACTGGAGAGAAACAAAAACCCTGCACAATGGAAATACAAAATGGTTCCAGTTGAGCTTGAGCAACAGAGTGGGGTGGGTTGAATAAGAAATTTGGAGGCTGGCCTGGCCGCACAAAGCAAGCAGAACAAATTCTTCTAAATCCAGCCACTTCACAGGATGCAGGCAGGGCCTACGTGTACTGATGGGCAGGTGCATCCCACTGAGTTCTTTCCCAGCAAGTAGGGCTGTTGAATTAAAAAAAATTCGGTATAGTTCAGATTCGGCCGAATTCGGCCCGTTTAGATTCAGGATATGCCGAAGTCCGAACTCCCCCACTTCGAATCCATTCAATTCGGCGGGAATTCAAAGTTCGGAAAAAAATTTGGCCGAATAAAGCCATTAAAAACACAATCGCGCCTTTCCGCAGCTCTGGGGGAGCATTTTTGGGGTTAGAGGTCCCAAACTTTCGGCAGAGCTTCAAAGGACGTTTATTGAAAGACTCCCCAAGTTTTGTAAAGATTGGGTCAGGGGGGGCTGAGATATGGGCCCTGAAAGGGGTCCCCCCACCCTTAATGTGCATCTCTCAGCAGAGCTTGCCACCCACGCACAAAGCTCCCAGCCCCGACAACAGCTGAGAAATTTGCAAAACAACTGCAAACAACACAACCTTGTTAAACAACACCTTTGCAACACACAACTGAAACCTCCCCCCTCAAACCAGGGAGCGAGAGACTCGAGGGGGAACACACACCCCAGGCAGAACCGACGAAAGCCCCCTTTGGCTTCCCCCCCACCCACAGAAACTGCTCCCTCCCCACACACACACAGACTCTGCTTTCCCTCCACACACACACATACACAGGAGAAAAATTATAGATTAAAGCCCCCAAAGGGGACTTACTGTGGCTGTCTTCTGTTCCATCAAGAGGGGCTGAAGAGGACTTGTAATCCAAGATGATTCCAATTAGGCACGGATGTTTTGCTCTGGAGAAGATGCACAGGATCGGCTGATCCATTCATCCTAATAGGGAAAAGGGGAAAGGGGAAAGGGGAAAGGGGAAAGCCCATATCTCGGGACCCCCTGACCCAATGTTCACAAAACTTTGGGGGTATCTTAAGAACACTGGTCTGAAACTCCGCTCAAAGTTTGGGATCTGCACCCCCAAAAATGCGCCCCCTGCAGCCATGGAAAGAGAAAAGGGGGAGGCGATATTTCTGCCCCCACTGAACCCATCTTTACAAAACTTGGGTAGTATCTTAAGAATAATTGACTGAAGCTATGCTAAAAGTTTGGGGGCTATATCCCCAAAAAAGCGCCTCCTGCAGCCACATAAATGGAAAAAGGGGGGAGGGAAAAGGGGGAGAGCCCATATCTCGAGACCCCCTGACCCAATGTTTATAAAACTTGGGGGGTATCTTAAGAACACTGGTCTGAAACTCCGCTCAAAGTTTGGGATCTGTACCCCCAAAAATGCGCCCCCTGCAGCCATGGAAAGAAAAAGGGGGGAGCCCATATCTCGGGACCCCCTGACCCAATGTTTACAAAACTTGGGGGGTATCTTAAGAAGCTTCATCTGAAGCTCCAGTGAAAGTTTTGTGTCTGTACTCCAAAAAAATACACCCCCTGCAGCCACAGAAAGGAGCGAATGTGCACAAGCACCCCCACACACACACGAGGATTTCGCTCTCGCTCTCTCCCTGGCCGGGCCGCACATCAGCTGATTCCTCCAGTACTCAATCCTGACTGATTGGCCAGAAGAAGACCCAGCTTGGCCACCGATTGGCCGGGGGAGGAGAATGCTGCTTACTGACGGTTATGCTGCTTACTGACGGCCCCGAATTTGCCGAATTTATTCACGAACTCCCGAACTCGCTGAATTCGGCCCCCCTGGTTGCCCGCCAGTTTTGAGTTCGGTTCCTCCCGAACTAAAAACCACCGAATCAGGGGAAATTCGGCTGATTTTCAGTTCGGGCCGAACCAAATCAACAGCCCTACCAGCAAGTCTCATAATCAACTGGAGCCTTCTAACGCATTTCCTCAGAAACATCTAAATATCAGGGTCTTTCCAAGAATGTAATATTTTGGGAGACTTTTCTGAAAGAAGACCCCTGTTCCTAGGGTTGCCAGGTCATAGAATCATAGAATCATAGAGTTGGAAGGGACCACCAGGGTCATCAAGCCCAACCCCCTGCACAATGCAGGAAATTCACAACTACCTCCCCACCCCTACACCCCTAGTGACCAGAAGATGGCCAAGGTGCCTTCCCTCTCATCAACTGCCTAAGGTCACAGAATCAGCATTGCTGACTGATGGCCATCTAACCTCTTCTTAAAACCCTCCATGGAAGGAGAGCTTACCACCTCCTGAGGAAGCCTGTTCCACTGAGGAACCGCTCTAACTGTTAGAAAATTCTTCCTAATGTCTAGACGGAAACTCTTTTGATTTAATTTCAACCCGTTGGTTCTGGTCCGGCCTTCTTGGGAAACAGAAAACAACTCAGCACCATCCTCTATATGACAGCCCCTCAAATACTTGAACATGGTTATCATAGCAACAGGTCCCTCTTCGCCACCGGTGGGAGGTTTTTGGGGCGGAGTCTCAGGAGGGCGGAGTTTGGGGAGGGGAGGGACTTCTATGCCATACAGTCCAATTGCCAAAGCGGCCATTTTCTCCTGGTGAACTGATCTCTTTAGGCTGGAGATCAGTTGTAATAGTGGGAGATTACCAGCTAATACCTGGAGTTTGGCCACCCTTCCTTCCTGTCACTAATTATTGCATGGAAAGAATACATGGAAAAGATATTGTGTTTGGCGACCCTCCTACATATTTTCTGAATATGACTAAAATATAATATTTTTTTTAGGGAGAGTATATTCGTTTTGCTGCTTTTAGTATTGATTGGGATGTATGATTGTAACACATGATACCAAGCATGTATTTTCTCTGTATTTTCCTAGGAATGTTGCATTCTCATCAACAAAAGCTAAAAGCTGCTTAGTTCAGATACTAGCAGAGGCTTCTGAGAGACTAAGCAGCTGATCCAAGTTTTATTGGCATCAATGTCAAAAAATATTACCCCTGGTATGCAGGTGCCATTTCACTGCCAGCATTCAGGCTACACTCTTTTGTATTGTGTTATAACAGATGTGCATTCCCATGTGGGGAAAGAAAGTCTGGTTAATTTTTATATGGAGTAACAAGACCCCTGGGCAAGCTTTCTTTTTAATGTTCAAACCTTTGTTTGCAGAAGGCCTCTCAATCAGAAGAGGGTGGATGCTTGCTGGGATCTGGAAGCTTTGCAGCTACTAATAGATATACCAGAAAAGTGGAAGTAATACCATTTTCCCTCTGTCAGTAAAGATGGATTATTTTGGTCATCCTGGAAAGCTTTTTTTGTTTTAAAGGCAGCTATTTGATATTTCCTTAGGAAAATACAACTTGGCCCAAACATAGCTCCAGCTGTGCTTCATTGCATCCTTAGGTGGGGACGCATTGGCTTAGATCCTAGCCATGTTTTCTGATGGCAGAAGTACTTCCATTTACAGAAGCGGAGGCCTACGTTTTACAGACGCTTCCCATTCCATACCAGAGACCTTTCCTCCACATTTTTCTGGGTGTCCACTGACAGTACAATTTGGGGGGGGGGGACAGTAGGCTGTGGGGAAGGGTGAAGTTCACTTTCATAAGCGGTGGTCTACTCTTGCTAGATACGATCGAAGACATCATCTTCATTCTAATGATTCATTATCTTCAAAGAGAAACAAACATTCTCTGTGAATCTGCACGTACATTTGCTTACTCTGTTTGTCTGTCACTCTAGCTGATCAGAACAATAATATGTAGTGGAAGTAAACATTTCCTTGAGTTATCTGGGGTGACTCACTATCTAACATTAGGGTTGCCTTGCCCCCCTCGCCACTGATGGAAGCTTCATTTTGGTGGGACTGGGGCGGGGGTGATCAACACAATAATGGCACTTCCGTATGTCACCCATACATTCCGTATGTCACCCATATAGCTCTACTGCATTCCTCCAAAAACTCTATGGTTTCCATAGAGTTTTTGGAGGCATATGCTAGAGTGTCCCCATCACTTCTGGGTTTACCCTGGAAGTGACATTAATCGCCCCCTTCAGCTGGCCTGCTTCTGCCCATGGGCTAGCTGTTGAGTGGAGGACAGCCCTCTTAATTGGTGGGCAATTGCCCACCATTACCGGGTATCTAGGGTTTCCAACCTCCAGGTGGTGGCTGGAGATCTCCTGCTATTACAACTGATCTCCAGGCAACAGAGATCAGTTCCTCTGGAGAAAATGGATGATTTGGCCATTGGACTCTATGGCATTGAAGTCCCTCCCCTCTCCAAACCCCACCCTCCTCAGGCTCCACCCCCAAAATCTCCAGGTAATTCCCAACTTGGAGCTGGCAACCTGTCAGCGAGGGCATGCAGTCGAACCCTGGATAGCAGATTCAGTACACAACCTTACTGGTATCTGGCAACCCTATCTAGCATGAATGACTGTTTCTATATAGTATTAATGACTGTTTCTATCTAGCATGAATGACTTAACATTGACAGTGCCAAACATACAAACTTTTTTTTATAGAAGAGAAGCTCCTATACAGAAGACTTAAAATCTGAACTAGATGGATATGGCAGAAGTGGGATAACAGTTCAGGTCTAACAGTTTAGTGGTGCAAATGGATGAGGAAGAGTCAGAGACAGTGGAACAAGCAAAATGAAATACAAATGGTTCAGGAAAGGATGTCTTTAAGAGCCGGGACATTAAGAGGATTTGAAACAGATCAGAAGCATGCTTAGGGAGCCATTGTTGCTTCATTTATAGGGCTTGGGCTTGAATGACAGACAAACCAAATATTTTAACCTGCAGAAGGGGAAAAAGTATCCAGTTGAACTAACTACTAAGTTCCTTGATTGATGAAAGGTGAGAAGGAGGGAGTTCTCAGGTCCTGGGAATATTTCCTAATAAGCAAAGAAAGAGAAGTCCTGAAGTGGAAAGATGGAGTATTAGAGACAGACAACTAGCAGAATTACCTCATCAAACTAGGACAGTAGATCTCAAATGAGTAGTATGGCATCATGTAAGGGAAAGCCCTTTTTAGTCAAATATGTTAATATGTGGCTAAAGTGCTTTCTGAGGCCTGAGTGTTATGGTGACTAGATCCTTTGCACTGAAAGTTAATTACTGAGAGGTCCTAATAAATGATTTGTGGCTAAGCATGGGGTGGGGGGGAGACTGGTTTCTCTCAAGACTGCCTTTCTTTTCCAGTGACTGAAATGACGTCATGATGTGTTTATATCTGATCCTGCCCCCCTCTCTGTCAGGTTTCATGATTTAGTTGTGCAGATGGCCCCAAATTCCCTTTCAGGGTCTCATGTGACTGGCAGAGAATGGTGGGTCTTGGACCTGATAGGAAGATGGAGGGGAAAGAAAGGGACCAACAGTCATGAGTACTTGATGGCAAAAGAGACAGAAGCTGGCAAAAGAGGCAAAGGGGGGAGAGTGGAGTAAACATACCTGAAAAATTACACTTGGCTTCAGTTCCTACAAATAAATATACAGCTTGGTTGGACTACCTAAGGAAGCATTACACCTAAATTCAGTTTAATACAAGTTTTCTGCAGAGAAGCTTCCCCCCCCCAGAGTTTTTTTTCCATCTCATATAAGTGTGGCACAGATAGTTGAAGAACCACTATAGCAACTGAAGACTTACAGTATCTGTGAAATGAACAGGTAGACAGGAGAAAGCAGCTCCTAAAATCTTTGCTAATTCTTTGAAAAAGATGCTATCATAATATAAATCATTAACTGCTGAGTTTTGATTTTGCATTCCATCAAATTATTCTGATTAGGCAACACCAACTGTTTTCATTTTATTTTTTTCGCTTTACTTACTATTAGGGTTGCCAACCGCCAGGTGGTGCCTAGAGATCTCTCGCTATTACATCTGATTTCCAGGTAGTGTTGCCAACTTCTAGGTGTGCTGTTGTTGTTGGAACTTTGTTAATTTTCAGCACTGGTATTATTATTGTTGTTATAGTAACTTCTAGGTAATAGCTGGAGATCTCCTGCTATTACAACTGATCTCCAGCCAATGGAGATCAGTTCATCTGGAGACAATGGCTGCTTTGGCAATTGGATTCTATGGCATTGAAGTCCCTCCCCTCTCCAAACCCTGCCCTCCTCAGGCTCCACCCCTCAAAATCTCCAGGTATTCCCCAACCCGGAGCTGTCAACCCTACTTACTATGGATATGAACTGTATGCAAGAAGCACCCTGCTGAATGAGCCTAAGGGGACCTCAACTCCAGCACTCTGTTTCTAACCGTAGCCAGCCAGATCCTTCCAGTAAACCTAAAGGCAATGTCTGAAGGCATACCGATTCTAAGATAGCTAGGACTACTTTGCAGATGTAAGGAAGTGGCATGGACATTCTTTGAGATGGGGTTGCCTGTTGAAATATGTGACCATGTTTCATTGTGCAAATGAGCCCTTTGAATTCAGTGGGTTTAAACATCTGTGGGTTGGATTGTGGCCTGTGAGTTCTGATCTCAGTTTAACCCCAGAGCATCTCCCCAAATTAACTTTATTCCTGTATAAGAGATGAGAAAATGAAGACTGAATATGTGAGGCAACATGCCAAAAAAGATGCCAGCAAACCCGTGGCCGTTGAAATGAGAGGACACCAAGCTCTCCATACTTATTTTTCCAGACCATATTGCCTTATGACTAAATAAGAAGTTCCCCAATTAGATGTGAATTATACTGTTTCCTATATTATGTTTAATTAAAGAATGAGCAAATAGTTGTGACAACTGGCAAGATTGTTATTTTGTACCATCTTGGGCTTTGCTGCAGCTACAAAAGGGGCATGCAATCAGCAGTTGCCTTTTAAAAGAGCAGTTAGAATAAAATGATTAGTTTAATCAATTTGGACCTATTTTCCCAAACAAATGGAAGAACTAGAATAGCACTCTCTTTTCAGATTGAAGGGCCATGTATTACCAAATAGCAGACATATTTAGAAACCATCCCTTCTTTATAACAGGGGAAAATTGCTTCATTTCACATAATTAACAGTTATTACATTCACCACAGAATTGAAGGGATTGTTTGTCTCTTGTCAGTCACCAATTTCCCTTCGATATTAAGAATGTGTTTTGTGTGTGTGTGTGTTTAAAGAGAGATCATTTATAGAAAACATTTCTTTAAAATGCCTACACATGCTCAGTATTCAGAAAACATGTTTTTCTATTCATGAATTATCAGTATTTTGCTGAAAATGGAAGCTGACATGGTTTCCTTGTTGAATATTTCCCTTGTCATCTATCTGTCCACTGGTTGGAGGGAGGAGGAAAAAGAAGGGCTCAAAATAGACAATTTTAAGACCTTTTTTCTCCCTGCCTGCCACTTCAGCAACCAGTGAGGCTGAGATTAAAAATGACTGTTTTGAAAGGGCAGAGAAAATGGTTAAAAATTTAGTTACCCTTAAAAAAAAAAAAACTCAACCACAAAATTTCAACAGGAATAGCTACATCATAAAATTCTGGATGGATGGCTGTGTCCATATATTCTGTGTCCAGAAAGCAAATATAAGTTCACGTGAATAACCAAGGCTGTATGCTCAACAAATATATTAAATCCCAGAAGTGCTGATTGACCATTGACAGAATCTGAATAATGGATGTGAGAGACAGTGGTGCAATCCAGACAGGCAGTTCTTATGTTGATAATAGGGCAGTGACATTGCCCGGAAAGATACAGCAATATTTCCATACACTGGTGAAACCCCTCCAACGTGAACAGAGAGCTTTTATGTTAGCTCGTTTTAACTCTTTTCCATCCAAGGTTCTTTATGGAAGATTTACAAAAACTCCCTTCAGCAAGAGACTATGTCCATGTGGAATGGGCCAGCCAGATTCCCTACAACACATTATCCTAGATTGTCATTTACATGAGGAACCCCCCCCCCAAAAAAAATTATATTACCTTTAATTAGCAAATTGATGGCCCCTTACAGAACAACCATATGTCAATTCCTGCTGAATGACTTTATGACTGAGGGTACAGTGAGTTAGCAGAGTTTTTGGTGGAAGTGGTTAAGGTTAAGATTCAATCTTAAATATTAATTCATTGTAATTTTCTATGAAACACCTGTTATTTCTGATCTCATGACCATAACTATTTATGCAATAATGGTTATATGACTAATATAGTGGATCATATCGTTTCAGCTGAATACTAAAAACTGGGAAAATGAACAAAGCCAGATAGGCAATCCTTGAGTAGCCGAATAGATATTTGGCTTTTTCAGGTTTTGGCTATTCCCCTTGCTCAGATGCACAGCTCTGCGCCTTCTCCCATTTTTCTATCTTTGACTGGTTTTGTTAGGACCCCAAAGCTGTGACCCTTTTGAGGTAGGGGTTGTATAATTGGAGCCAACTTGGTCTGACCAACGTTCCAGGTACATCACCCAACAGAAGACTAATCTGCAAAGCAGAAGGGTCATTTAAAAGATGGGGCTTACCCAGTCCCATCCAAAGGGATATACTCTCCAACGAAAAGCACCAGCTTTAACAGCTGCTGATTGGGCTTCTGAAGATGACTCCCTCACCCGTGCAGATGTGCAATATCCTTCAGAAGAGCCACCTTGGTTGAGACTTTGGCTGGCTCCAATATCATTCTCCCCCCTTATGAAAACTTGCTCTCAAACTGAAGGTTGCCCTGAGTAGTGGCTTCATTTACCCGCACCATGACCATGAGAGCCAGTGTGGTGTAGTGGTTAAGAGCGGTGGTTAAAAGCAGTGGACTCTGATCTAGAGAACTGGGTTTGATTCCCCTTTCCTCCACATGAGCAGCGGAGGCTAATCTGGCTAACTGGATTTGTTTCTCCACTCGTACACAGGAAGCCAGCTGAATGATCTTGAGCAAGTCACATTCTCTCAGCCCCACCTACCTCACAGGGTGTCTATTGGGGGGAGGGGAAGGGAAGGTGATTGTAAGCCAAATTGAGTCTCTCTTAAGTGGTAGAGAAAGTCAGCATATAAAAACCAACTCTTCTTCTTCTTCGATTTTTGATGACTATATTAAAGGACTGTTCACAGGATGTCATTTGCCACCAAAATAAATGTTTTCTGAGCCTTATTTTTCATGCATTTAAGTCATTTTCCTTAGTTTGGAAGATAATTTGAATGGCCATCCTCAGCACTCACTGCTGGCTGCCCTTTTCCTCTTCTCGCTCTCCTCCTCCTTCCTGGAAGGAGCTGCCTCTGATGGGTGGAGGCGAGGAGAAGCCGGTGCCGGGTAGAGGCTGCTCTGCCTCTGACTGGTGGAAGCGAGGGGAAGCCAGCGGAGGGTGAAGGGAGGAGAAGAGAGGAGAGAGAGGGGGACATGGAGTCCAGGGGGCTGAAAGGTTTCACCACTGCTGCTGCTGCTGCCACCAGGCAATCTCCTGGAAGGGAGTCAACCCAGGCGCCTAAACTCACTGGGAACCACTTGGAATGGCCATGAACCATCATTTTAAATCAAGACAACCCAGGACCTGGAAAACCCAGGGAAGATTCAGAGGGAAGTGGGTTTATCTCACATTCAGGGGGTGACCATGTGTTACACCTACGGAGATTCGCTACATTCACAGGAGAAGCACAGGACAAAGCAGCCATGCGTTTTCGACAAATATATCAGGAAACCTGATCTCCCATGTTACATATACTTTAACCATCAGCTAAGGACAAAAGACAGGAACTGACATCTGCCAACATTTCATTCCTTCATCTCTCATTTCCTGTTCCAGGGATCTCCTTGGGTTTCTTTCTTGTTATTTGTGTTTAATGAAAGTTGTGATTCTTTTTGGTATACCATGGTGTATTTATGCCTCCTTAAATTTAACATGCCATTTCCTCCACAACATTGAATGAAGTCATAAGGCACAGAAAATGCAGATTAAAAAGGACCATAACTTAGTTAATTAAATTAACGGAGTTTCTTCTCTTTTCTCAGTGTGGTTATCGTTGCAAAAGTAAGATCTGGGAAACTGAGCCACTGCTAGGTTTGTTCTGGTGACTCTGTTCTGGTTGAGATTATCAGATAACTGCTGGACACTGGGCATTGTACTTCATTGCTACATGTCTTAATAGTGTGCTGAAGAGTGGGGGGCTATAGCAAGGTCACCAATTTTCATAGCCAATATGTGTTGTGGGATGGGTTAAGGGAGCTATCGGTTTCAAAGGATGCTTCCTATTATAGATTTCCTTAAGTCCGTAAGGATTGAGTAAAGCTTCTTTTCATCATTATAATACTACAGGTTGCTCAACTACACACACACATATTTTTACATTATTTATAGTCTGTCTTTTTCATTGAGACTGAAGGTGGATTACACTACATAAGTGAAAACAATCCGCAAGATGGGACATCAAATAAACAATAAGATACGGATTACAGAAATGTGAAACAGAGTGGAAAAGAAAGCATACGCATTAACATACCTTGTAAAAATGATGCAGAAATTACATAGTAGGATCACACATACAGCAACAGCCAGTATGTACTATACACCGTAGTATGGTGTACAGTCCCTAACCCTTTACCAAAGCATCTTTCTGAACCATTTGATTTTATTACAGCACTATTACCTGTGTAAAGATGCCCTCCTTAATAATTCAGTTTCACACAGTTGGTGGAATGCCAGGAGAGTGGAAGCCTTCCTGACCTCTCTCCCTGACCTTTTCTGTTCATCCTCTATCTGATGCACACTGACGTAACCTTGATGGACAGAAAGAGAGAGCTGAGGTAGGAAGGGCAGAAAGAGAGAGAAAGAGAGAACTGAGGTAGCTGGGCAGAAAGAGAGAGAAGAGTAAGAGGAGGGGTGGCAGGATGGAGAAAGAGTGAGTCAGAAAAGTAGGGGGACAGTGGAGGAAACAAAGATGGGGGAGTGCCCCAGCCCCACAGGTTTCTTGTGGGTCCCCACTTGTGTATATACCATTTCCCAAGTGTGGCCCCTATCTGTGGATATCTAAATCCCTGGATCAGGGCCACACTGATTCTAAACAGATGTTTCTGTAAACTTCGGGGGACATCCCAGGTTTGCAGAAAAATCTGACATCCCTAAATTATACATTGGTGGGGTTATATTCTCCCCAAAATAAAAATACTACCTGCCCAGGCACAGACAATGCACTTACCTTTTTCTTCCTAGCTGCTGCTGGGTGGCTGCATCCAGGAACCTCTCTGGGCCCAGCTGCAGCATCAATGACATCTGGGAGCCTCTCTGGGCATAGCAATGGTGGCTGCATCTGGAAAAGAGAGATGGGGGGATATTGACAAGAGGGAGGGTGAAAGAAACAGAGAGGGAGTTGGCAGAGAAGAGGAGGGGCAGATTGACTGAGAAGGGGTGGGGGGAAAAGATGGAGGTAGGTTGACAGATAAGGGAAAGGGAAGACAGGGGGGAATAGGGGGAAGGTTAACAGATAGGAGGAGAGGCAGATTGACTGAGAAGGGGTGGGAAGGAAAGAGATGGGGGAGGGTAGGTTGACAGATAAGGGGAAAGGAGAAAGGGGGAAATAGGGGGTAGGTTAACAGAAGGGAAGGGGTAAATTGATGGAGAAGGGGGGCAAAAGAGATGGGAGGAGGTTGACAGATAAGGGGGTGGTGAGAAAGAGAAGGGAGATTGTCAGAGAAAGGGAGGGGGAGAAAGAGCTGGGGGAAATTGACAGAAGGGGAGGGGGAGAGAAAGAGGGGTAAGATTGTTAGAAAAGGGGGAAGAGGTAAGGAAGCAAAGGAGGGGAAGGGTGCACCCTCTTTGCAAATTTCTTGCAGGTCCCCACTCGTTATACAAATCTGTTCAATATTAAATCCAATTACGCTAGTTTGACTGATTGGTAAATATAAGTTACTTGCTCTGTTCGTTGAATTCAACAGCAGTGCTGCAAAATTATTTCAAGAGCTTTGAGTCAAAATGGGCGAAAGTTTCCTTGGCTGCATGTAAATAAATCTAGATTTGTTACTTGTGTCGAATATGAACACATTTTTATTCTCCATCAGTAAGTTACGTGCACTCAGTGGTTTTTGCTGTGATTCTTCAGCGTACAGATCCCAGATCCTCCTCCAAACTAAATTAGTTGCTTGATGCATTAGCACAGTATTAATTTCAAGTGCTCTGACGTTTTTATAAAGCATTACACTGCACTCTTTTAATCAACAGTACTTGCATCCTTATCAGTGTGCTTTGGTGGGAGACATCGATTAAGATGTTCTTAATGGATTATCAGATATTATCTCCCATGCAATTTGTAAAGAATTAAGTTAATAATTTTTCAATTTGTAATCCCAGAAAAATTGGTTTTCTTTAATAAGATATGATTTATGGCTGGGATGGAAACAAATGATTAGGGTTCCCCCCCCCCCAATGGAATCAGAGGATTAAATTTATGAACGCAGTTCAGGCATTAAAGAATTAAAAGACAATTGATAAGAAAGAAGCCAGATTTCCCTGATGTCTGTCTCAGCATGCATTATGAATAAGTCTTTACCAATTACTAGTACCTGGTAATATTACAAATATTCACTTGCTCAAAGGCTTAAAAAGCACTCAAACATTTATTCGTTAAGAGTTCTACTGCTAATAATTCTTAATAAATCTGAAGTGCAAACTGAATCTTGGACTTTGAGGGCCATGTTGAATGTGAAAGTATTGTATGGAAAGGTAATAAATCTTCATTTCAGATAATATACCCATTTAATGTAACTCATTCACTGTTCTCTTTCAAAGCTTTCTTTGTTTTTTAATTCCACATCCCTCCATGACTCTGAACTTATATTAAAACTAGTGTTGTAATTACAGTCAGATACTAGCTGAATCCAGACAGCTTTTTCTCTCAATCTCACTCAGTTCCCCTCCTTAGTATGGCCTCATCGCACATGGCTTTTGTCTACAGAGGTCCCAGGATCTCCAGCATAGCCTTTTTTTGGGAGGTCAAAGTAGACTCCCTCCTGCCTTTTCAACAGTGGAGAAGCTGGCTGGATCCAACCAGTGGAAATATTTGATAAAGTGTATTTCTGCCAAGTTCAAATCTCCACCTAAACTATTTGGAGACTTCCCTGAAACTCCAATAAAAATTGTATTAAATATAAGCATGCCAGCAGAGTAGAAATTCCTATTTCGGTTTAAAACAAAGGCATAGTAGCGAATAGTGCTTATTTTCATTATATTCCACAATGGGAAAAGGATTATGGACAATGCAATCTCTCCTCTATTTATAATAGTTCAGTCCTAAACAGACTTTACATTGTTATGAGGCCATTGACTTCGATGGATTTAGAAGTCTGTAACTCTATTTAGGATTGAACTGTTAAATACATAACTCTGAACTTCAACATGGACATGATCACCAAATGAACTTACCATGCTCAACTCCCTCAATTACACAAGAGGCAAGTTCCTGATCAGTGTGGTGGTGTGGGCTGCTGCAACAAAGTGTGTCAGCAAACAGCGTAATCAAGCTATTGGACACATAAAAATTCATTTGGACACACCTGAACAGCTAGTTGAACAATCAGCTCCCTGCTTGTGACTGGCGAGTGAGCAAGATGTCCGCCTAACAAGCAGGTGCTTGAGCATGTTTAAACATACCCACCAGCAAGAAATATTTTTTCCCTAAAATGGATACATTCCTGTGTGAGGAAACAGTCTCACAAGCCTCATTCCTAGAGGTCCTGGGAGACTGGGAAAGCTCAGCTGCTGTCCTGGGTGTCCACCTGGGGAGCCAACCCTCCCCCTTATTCCTGGAGCTATCAAACTCCACTCTGGGTAGTAACTACTGCCACCAACAAATCTGCCCAGCCTGTTTCTCTCCCCCTCTGGGATTCCATCATCCCACCCGTCCTAGAGGTTGCTCTAGCTGGACCAGCTCAAGCTCCTTGCCTCCACTTGGATTGTGGAGGAGCTGCCTTGGGGAGATGAAAAGAGGTGCTCTTCCCTTTGCCCCTTCATGTTGGAGGTTGAGTCAGAGCTTTGGGAAAGGCTCGCACTGCTTTCATTCCAGAACAGCAGCTGGGGCGACTCTTCCTTGGGCAAGGCTATGGCACTGATTCAGCTGGAGACTACAGAGTATCCCTGGAGAGCCAGATGAGGGTCAGCCCCATGACAAGGATGGTAGCCTGCTAAGCAAGTGAAGAGAATTATGCCTCCGACTGTAAAAGCCAAATAAAGTCACTGGCAAACAGAGATACCCATGCGGGAGATTCCTTTGCAGGCCAGGCTATGAATCGGGAGTCAGTGTTCTATGCCCCCCCTTCCAACACGGTTATACCTAAACTCAAGCTGCAATATTTCATGACTTAGAAAAATGCAATGGCTTCCCATCACTGTTTCCATCGATATTGTACATTCAGTCTAGAATGTGGTTGTGTGATTGTCATGAAAATAAATAACAATGGTGGTGGTGGAAAGTGCTGCCAAGTTGTAGCCGACATATGGTAACCCAGTAGGGTTTTCAAGGCAAGAGATGTACAGAGGTGGTCTGCCATTTCCTGCCTCTGCTTCACAACCCTGGACTCCCTTGGTCGCCCAGCCAAATGGTAATGAGATCTGAATGGCTGGGCTAGCATGGGCTACCCATGTCAGGGCAAGTAACAATCCTAAGCATCTATTGGATAGAGCCAGTGATATTACTTGTGATGTTCAATGGCTGCCTTCTTTCCTACTCCAATATCTATGCCATTTTGTGAACTTAACCACACACCCCTCACTGTACTCAGTAGCTATATATTGACCTCATGTGTCTCTACATTACTATTCCATTTTTTAAAAAAAATATCATTGCTGGATTTATTCTGTCCTTCTGTGAAAACAGCAGTTGGGTTATTCCCCTACAGCAAGCAGATAGGATATCCTCCTACTGCAATGGATCAGAGCTAGTATGGGCATAGCAGCACTCCAGATAAAATGCATTGCTTTTTTTAAAAAAATCATCTCGAGAGGCCCTTTGAAAAAGCATCCACTCCAAACAATTGATTCACTTCTAAACATCTGAAACAGTATACAGAACGACAGCTGCATTTGGGTAAATACATCAAATATACAGAAATGTGTAAAAGTTAATCACGTCATTTATAGAGGGGCTGTTAAGCTGCAAATTGCTTTGGTAAGACATGTTTAAAAGAAGGGAGTCACCTTAACAGTCTGCCCATAAGCGCTCCTTTCATATTAGTCTGGAACTAATTCTGCATCAGCGTGAAATGAATTGGATTTGGTTCATAACCAGCACTTGAATATTATTTAGCTCTTACCAGGACTACATACAGAGCTGGGGAAGTATCAGTCATAAATCATGTTTGTTAATCGACTTGCTGGGAACAGAGATATTCTTGTTACTTGGCTAAGACTGAAAACTACAGCTCGGTCAGCTTTGTGAGTGAAACACTTTCTATCCTGTACTACTGGAAGTTATAAAGATGAACGGCAAATTTAAAGGATAGCTTGATGGATGGTTCTAGGTGTTAAGCATCTAAACTGCCAAGATTATGGCAAAGGTTACCTGCAATCACAGGTAGGTTTCTAGCTAGGTGCTCCAGGTAAATTTTGCCCGAGCCCCCAGAAGTTTAGATGCTTAAGTCTTTAAATGATGGTTACCTACTAGGCAAGTTAGCCCTGGGTAAAGAAACTGAAAAAGAACCAACCTGATTTCCATAGAAAGAAAGGACTCTGAAGGCTGGTTTACACAGCCAACCATATAACTCCTTTCCCAAGTAGAGGATTACATATTGAGCATGCTTAGCTGGTGTATTCATAGAGACAGGTACAGAGTAAACATATACACTATTGCTGTATACAACACATTGCCCACACACATACAGGGGAATTCTGGGTTTTATAAGGGACTCTTTATCAGTCCCTCCTCTTGACTGGAAATGAATAGGGGAGTGCACCTCCCCCCCCCCCCAGTATTTTTTGGATTTGGGTTTAATTAAAAAAAATTAAACCTGAATCTCCATACCAATACATTCCCTCCCACAAGATTTTTTTGGATATCCAAAAATGTTCAGGTCCATTATACTTTTTGTAGAATCTTTCCAGGGCCCTAGGGGGCTGTTTTCTAAGGTAGAGGCACCAAAATGGTATATTAGCTGCAGGTGACTCTCCTTACAAGAACCTCCAAATTTGGTGAGAATTTGATGAAAATGAGGGTGCCCTCATCCATCCTCCACTGTTTCCACTGGAGGAAAATTTGGGGCCCCATAAAATTGACCCATTCTTCACCTGACCCAATCTTCACCAAAAATTGGGGGGGGGGGTGTTCTTGTAAACAAAACCTCTCTGAGCCCCTGAAAGATTCATCATAGGGTAACATGGAGCCATCCCCTTTAACCTTTAAGGGGAACACCTCCTATGTTGGTTAGTAGAAAACCTTTGTGGGGCTCTGGGTTTTTTTCAAGGTAAAAGCACCAAATCTTCCGCATAGCTGCTGGTGTGTCTCTTTATGAGAACCTCCCATGTTTGGTGAAGATTGAGTCAGAAAGTTTAATTTTATGGGCCCCCAAATGGAGGGAAACTGGGTGCCCATAAAATTAGACTGCCTGACCCAAACTTAACCAAATTTGGGGGTTCTTGTAAGGAGGGTCACCAGCAGCTGTGCCACAGATTTGGTGCCTTTTCCTTGAAAAAAAGCTTCCCAGAGCCCCACAAAGGTTTCCTAACATAGGAGGTGTTCCTTTTAAAAGTTAAAGGGAACAGCTCCATGTTCTTCAGTGGTGAACCTTTCTGGGCTTTTTGGCTTTTTCAGCTTTTCAGATTTCAGTTTTTCTGGTTTGTTTAAATGCTGTCTTTTTTTAGTTCGGCATATCGGTATGCACACCCCTCGAAATGAAGCCCCATCACTCTTGTTCTCTACTGTTAAAAACACCGCCAAAAGCTTTTGTGGACCTTCCATACAATTTAGTAATCTTTCACTTAAAATGACAAAACATCCATTTTAAAACATTGGCAATTCCAGAGCATTTAGAAGAGTAGAACATAAGGCAGGGAGAGCACTCCCCAAAGCAATGCCCTCCACCATGTTTGCATTCAGTTGTCAGCACTGCATGACCCAACACTGTGGTGTAAATCTACAATGCCATGTTCTGTTTGTCTCAGATCACTGATTCATAGAAGAGCAACTTGACTCTCAGAAACTGACTTAGAAACAAAAACCAGTAGAAGTACCTTTTATATTTATCAGTTAAGTGTAGTGGTTAAGAACGGTGGTTTGGAATGGTGGAGTCTGATCTGGAGAACCAGGTTTGCTTCCCCACTCCTCCACATGAGCGGTGGAGGCTAATCGGGTGAACTGGGTTTGTTTCCCCACTCCTACACATGAAGCCAGCTGGGTGACCTTGGGCAAGTCATTCTCTCCCAGCCCCACCTACCTCACAGGGTGTCTGTTGTGGGGAGGGGAAGGGAAGGTGATTGTAAGCCGGTTTGATTCTCCCTTAAGTGGCAGAGAAAGTCGGCATATAAAAATAAACTATTCTTCTTCTTCCATCTACTGGTCTGCAAACTGGAATAAACCACACATCTTCTTTAAATATTTTTTTCCTGAAAGTCTAACATTTATTTCTGCTCTGTTGTAAAATCCCAGTGATTACCTTCGTGCCTCCAAAGAGATCCCAATATTCCTATTTGAATAACATCTTCCAATTGCTCTTCTTATTAGTGCAATCAAATATATTTCATGTAGCTGTTAGTGTTTTGCCAAGGAGCAACAACAATTAGGGTTACCAACCTCTGGGTACTAGCTGGAGATCTCCTGCTATTTCACCTGATCTCCAGTCTATAGAGATCAGTTCAACTGGAGAAAATGGCCACTTTGGCAATTGGACTTTATGGCATTGAAGTCCCTCCCCTCCCCAAACCCCGCCCTCCTCAGGGTCCACCTCCAAAAACCTCCTGCCGGTTGCAAAGAGGGAATTTCACCAGTTGCGAAGAGGAAACCTTAGCAACAATCCCACCAGAAGAGTTACTACTCCACAGTGGTCCAACTTGAAGCCTCAGCTGAGAGGTATACTATTCCCTCACAGAAAGCAAATGCGGGGTCACCATGAGGCAAACCTAGGCAATTGCCTAGGGTGCCAGATTTAGAGTTCCAAAAAGGTGAGAGGGAACTCCTCTTTCCCATGAGTCTTTCTCCTGAAGACGGAAGGTAAGCTGCTCCTTGCCTACCATCCTTCTTTTCCTTCTTCCTCCTAACCCTGCCAGAGTGCTGGCTGTGTGTGCTGCTGCTCCACCACCATAGCCAAGAGGCCAGCTGGGACAGTGGCACAGGGCATGGCTGGAGCTTCCTGGGCCACTGCTGCTGGACCTGGCAGGGGGAAGTAGCCATGGAACAGAGAAGTACTTTAAATGGTATATCACACCAATGGACATTAAAAAGATGGATGAATCATATGACTGCCACTGCTGGAAATGTAAAGATAAAGATGGAACCTACTTTCATTTGTGGCGGACTAGTAAAAAAGTTAAGAAATTCTGGATACAGATTCATCAAGAAATGCAGAGAGTTCTAAAATTTAAGTTTCCTTTGAACCCAGAAACCATGTTACTAGGGATAGCACCGGAAAATTTGGAGAACAACCACAGAGAACTATTTGGTTATCTGACAACAGCAGCAAGAAAAGTATTGGCCACACTATGGAAACAAGATGATGTTCCAGATATAGAAAGGTGGCAACAAAAAATGGAACAATTTGCGGTGATGGCCAGACTGACCAGCATGTTGAAAGAAAAAAACGACTGAAGAATCACAAAAGAAATGGGAATGCTATTTTGAGTATGCTAAATGGAACATGTAGATTAGAGTTAAAGATAGGCAGAAATGAATAACTATAAGTGTTAAATAAGGTGTGTGTGTGTGTGTGTGTGTGTAAAGTGCCATCGAGTCACAGCTGACTTATGGCGACCCCTTTTGGGGGGGGTTTCATGGCAAGAGACTAACAGAGGTGGTTTGCCAGTGCCATCCTCTGCACAGCAACCCTGGACTTCCTTGGTGGTCTCCCATCCAAATACTTCCTTGGTGGTCTCCCATCCAAATACTAACCAGGGCTGACCTTGCTTAGCTTCTGAGATCTGACGAGATCAGGCTAGCCTGGGCCATCCAGGTCAGGGCTAAATAAGATATAGAATAAGCTAAATGCAGAAATGGTAGCAATTAAAAAGAACCTGATTAACATAATGTTTAACCCAAAATAGAGTATTTGATAAAGACTGAATGCACTAAGTAAATATAATAATAATTTTTTTAATATTGTAAAATGTTAGCTGATTTTCCTGGAGGAAGCCTAAATTGTATGGATGAATGAGTTTCTGTGTTTTCTTTTTGTGTTTTTTTTTAAATGTTAATAAAATATTTAAAAAAATAGAACAGAGAAGTACTGAGGAAAGCACGCACCAGGACGGCAGCAGGCAGTCTGATCCTCCCTCACTTCAGGCCCCACAAGAGGAGGAAGGGGCAAAGGCACTGCCTGGAGGAGAAGCACTTGTGTGTCTCCCAGAGCTGAATGGCTGCAGCCCACTGTCGTCCCCCCCCTCCTTCTCTCAGCCCTCCTTGCCCCCTTTGCCAGCCATGCTGAGCAGGAGTGTATTGCTGTCACCTCAGGATAGAATCACCAGCTCCAGGTTGGGAAATACCTGGAGATTTGGGGGTGGAGCCTCAGGAGGGTGGGGTCTGGGGGAGGGGAGGGACTTCAATGTCATAGAGTCCAATTGCCAAAGCAGCCCTTTCTCCAGGTGATATCTGAGATATCCACAAATGCAGCCCTGGGAACGCACTCATTCCAATTCTAGGGACTGTCATTCTAGTCTGGGGACTTATTCCAGACCTTGGGGATGGGACTAAGAGAGCAGTTAGAAATAAGTCCCATTTTATTCAGTGAGGTTACTCCTAAGAAAGGGGATTTCAGCTAATTCTTCTTTCAGGCACTGTGTTTGATCATTCCCTTGGTTTGTTATGATTGAGTCCATGTTTTAATAGCACCTTTGCAATGCAAGGCACAGATCAATTGTTTTCATCTGGCACTAGAGTTGCCAACACCAGGTTGTGAAATTCCTGGAGATATGGAGGTGGATCCCAAAACGGGTGGGGTGGGGGAAGGGGAGGGACTTCAGTGGGCAATAAAGCCATGGAGTCCATCCTCCAAAGCAGCCATTTTCTCTAGGGTGGGTGAACCCTGTTGTAATTCTGGGACATCTCCGGCTTTCACCTGAAGGTTGGCAACCCTAACTGGCACTGTAAGTGATGCTGGCTGGAAATACATTTGCAAGGAGACGGGGCATTTGCTGCCCTAATGGCATCCCTACTCCCAACTGCCCTATCAGGCAGGCATTCTCTTGACAATGGGACTGCCTTCTCACTGGAGAAACCAAGCCCCAAAGATGAAAAATAGAGGCTGTGTCATTTGGTGTTGTGATTAAGATAGCCTTTATGATGCCACCACAGTTGTAATTCCAATTCACATGTTCCTTGTTTATGACGAATGATAAGGATGTTCATTATGAATGATAAGGATGTTCCTGTGTAGGAACTTAGCAACAGCGTCATATTTGGTTCTTATGTTTTTAAAACTTCAGTCAAATTCTTAAATAGTGGGATTAGATGTAATCATATTAGAAGAAGAAGAAAAGTTGTACCTTGCTTTGCTCTACCTTTAAGGCATCTCAAAGTGGCTTACAATTGTCTTCCCTTCCTCTCCCCACAACAGACACCTTGTGAGGTAGATGAGGCTGAGAAAGTTCAGAGAGAACTGTGACTAGCCCAAGGTCACCCAGCCGGCTTCATGTGTAGGAGTGGGGAAACCAACCTGGCTCACCAGATTAGAGTACACCGCTCATGTGAATTAGTGGGGAATCAAACCCGGTTCTCCAGATTAGAGTCCACCGCTCCTAACCACTACACCATGCTGGCTCTAGCAAAAATGCAAGTGTCCATTTTTGGGGTGGAGGTGGTAGCACTGTCCTTAGGAATTTTGTCCCGCCCACTCTGTTTTATTTTTTTATTTTTTACTTTTACTAGTGTTCGCTGTTTTTTTCATCATTTTTTTCATTCAACCTGGCTTTCTCATATTGGAGCCTGGATTTTCATGTAAAAAGGCAGATGGGTATATCCTGGGTCCCTCTGTGAACTGCAGTGGCTTTAAGCACAATAAAGATGTCCAGAAATTATCAGATCCTGAATCAGCGGTTTTTTCTTGCATTTTTCTCTCTAGCATTGAGAGATAAAATGATCCTTCATTATCACTGATCTCTGTCATGTCCCCTAAGTGTGTGTGTGTTTCTACTTTATTATCATGGGCACAGGAGTGTTGAGCCTCTGCCTTTATCTCTGTGGCCCAGCCGGAAGGGCAGGAAGGCTACCTATTATTGCTAGGGTTGCCAACCTTCAGGAAATAGCTGGAGATCTCCTGCTATTACAAGTGATCTCCAGCTGATAGAGATCAGTTCACCTGGAGAAAATGGCCGCTTTGGCAATTGGACTCTATGGCATTGAAGTCCCTCCCTTCCCCAAATCCTTCCCTCCTCAGGCTGCGCCCCAAAAACCTCCCCCGGTTGTGAAGTAGGACCTGGCAACCCTAATTATTGCAGAGGGAGGGGAGTCCAGGCCTCTGCCCCCCTTCTCTGCAACCCTGCTTGCTTGCCATGAGGAGTTATACAATGTCATACTGCATAGCCAATAGGATTTTGGCTCTGTGGTATAAGCACTAAGAATAAGCAGTTGAGAATGAAGGCAAGTGAGGATAATGTAAATGAATAAGAGTGCCATCCTAAGCAGAGAGATCACAATGGGTAGTTGCGTTTGTCTGTAGCAGTAGAAAAGAGCAAGAGTCCAGTAGCACCTTAAAGTCTAACAAAATTTCTGGCAGGGTATGAGCTTTTGAGAGTCATAGCTCACTCATAGCTAGAATGTGAGTCCATCTGTCCTGAAGTAGAGAAGAGTGAATTCAGACACATAATGGCAATAGCATGCAAATGTCAATACCAGGTAAATGACATTAGCAGGCATGACTGAATCAGGTGTGATATGCAGAGGGCTAGTAGGCGTGGCAAAATCCTAAGCAGAGTTACACCCTTGAAATCAATGGGCTGAGAAAGAAAGAGAATAGCACTGTAAGTCAACATCATTTTAAGATGTCCTAAGTATTATAAGAGTCCCATCCCATGGTTCAAACTGGTAAGATGCAGTACTGCAGTCAAAAGCTCTGCTCATGACCAGAGTTCGATTCCAATGCAAGTCCATTTCAGGTAGCCAGCTCAAGGTTGATGCAGCCTTCCATCCTTCTGAGGTCACTAAAATGAGTCCGCAGCTTGCTGGGGGTAAAGTGTAGATGACTGGGGAAGGAAATGGCAAACTACCCCATAAAAAAGAAGAAGAAGAAGAGTTGGTTTTTATATGCCGACTTTCTCTACCACTTAAGGCAGAATCAAACCGGCTTACAATCACCTTCCCTTCCCCTCCCCACAACAGACACCCTGTGAGGTAGGTGGGGCTAAGAGAGCACTAAAAGAACTCTGATTGGCCCAAGGTCACCCAGCTGGCTTCATGTGGAGGAGCAGGGAAACAAATCCAGTTCACCAGATTAGCCTGTGCTGCTCATGCAGAGTAGTGGGGAATCAAACGCGGCTCTCCAGATCAGAGTCCACCGCTCCAAACCACCGCTCTTAACCACTACACCACCCTTGCTCTGCCTAGTCTGCCTAGTAAATGTCAGGATGTGACGTCACCCCATGGGTCAGTAATGATGCGGTACTTGAACAGAGGACTACCTTTACCTTTAAGTATTATACAACAGGGGAAGTATTTGGTAATTTAATTGCAACTCAGTGGCATGTTACCTGGTGCACCCTTAGATACAGCGGGGCGGGGTGTGTGTGTGTTCTGCTGCAATATGCATGAATGTGGTGCCAATAAAATATGCCACCATGCAAAATGTCGGGCATTGTTGCCAGAGATGCTGCAGACCAGATCTGATTTTCTTCTTGCGGGAATGGCTGAACGGGGTTGTGCCCTTGTCTAAGCCAGCTTTAAATAAGGACATGCAATGGGTTTTTTTTTTGTTTTTTTCCCCTGGGTCCTTTTTATGTTTGGAGAGACTTGGCTATCATCTCCCACAGAAACAGCCACATAACACAACCATGCTGGGCAACTGACAATGGGGATTGGGAAAAAAAAAACAGAACTCTCAACAAAAGCCACAAACAAAAACAGTGCACATTATGCAGAAATTGCCTTGGCATGCAGGTCATTGGTGATTTCATTTGTAAGTAATGTTTTGATTGTCACAGATTATATGTTGCTCTCATCCCCCTGACATTTGTTGTACGGTAGGATTGATTTTTGTGCTCCAGTATGAAAAGGTCACTTTGATCAATGCAGTGTAATTGGCACTAAATTAGGATCATATCAGGTTATTTTGCTATTTAATGATGAAATATTAAAGAATCGCCTGGGAAGATTGCAGGCACTAAAGTGCACTTTAAACCTGCGGTAATGATGTTTTATTTTGTAGGGGGGGGGGGAAATTGAGAGGAAAAACAACTAAAGTGCAGAAAATGACTGTGATGTATTACAAGAGTGGTCTGGAATTATATATTTTCACTTGAGATGGACTAAAAGCCCCAGACGCCAAACGCCAAACCCAGCAGTCAGTCTTGCCTCTACTATGCAGAGGGGAAGAGTCGGTAAAAGTTGCAATCAGGATTGTGCTTTCTGTTAATTAGGAGACTGTTTATGTGAGAGGGAGTTAAGAAAAATCAGGCATCTTACTCTGGGGTATTCCAGATGAAATTCCATTGAAGCTAATGGGAATGCTGAAAGGATATTCTGCCATTAAAGGCAAAGCATTTTATGGTTCAGCATCCAAACTGTAGGACCGTGAAGATTTTAGGGCCCGATCCCGACATTTTTCTGCGCCAGGTGTGCAAAGCTCTTCCACGAGGTAAGTTCTCTATGCCAGCGTGGTGTAGTGGTTAAAAACAGTGGTTTGGAGCAGTGGAGTCTGATCTGGAGAACCGGGTTTGATTCCCCACTCCTCCACATGAGCGGTGGAGGCTAATCGGGTGAACTGAATTTGTTTCCCCACTCCTACACACGAAGCCAGCTGAGTGACCTTGGGTAAGTCATTCTCTCTCAGCCTCACCTACCTCACAGGGTGTCTGTTGTGGGGAGAGGAAGGGAAGGTGATTGTAAGCCGGTTTGAGTCTCCCTTAAGTGGTAGATAAAGTCGGCATACAGAAACCAACTCATCATCATCAACATCTTCTTCTCCTCCTCCTCCTCCTCCGCATGAGAGGGCTATGAATAGGAGGTTGCCAGTGGCATGAACTGCTATGTGAGAGGAGTAACAGACCCTGTGAGTGAATGGATCAATTAATTAGGAGGTAGATTTGGCTACAAAAATGCATTAAAATGGGACTTAGTGGATATAAATATTAGAAGGACGCGTGTATTCTGAAATGTAATAATAAGGCATGGATTCTAACTTATGGCCCTGAATTATAGCCCAGCAGTTTACTTACTGCAAAGTGTAAGATATATTGCCATGACTCTCCAAGCTATTGGGATAGCTAGTGATCAGCTTGGCCTGTCATCATCATGTCCTGGTTTCATATGTGGTGCCATTTTCAGCCAGTGTGGTGTAGTGGTTAAAAGCGGTGGACTGGACTCTGATCTGGAGAACTGGGTTTGTTTCCCCCCATCCTCCACATGAAGCCTGCTGGGTGACCTTGGGCTAGTCACAGTTTTCTCCGAACTCTCTCAGCCTCACCTACCTCACAAGGTGTCTGTTGTGGGGAGAGGAAGGGAAGGTGATTGTAAGCACCTTTGAGACTCCTTAAAGGTAGAGAAAATCTGGGTATAAAAAACAACCCTTCTTCTTCCTCCTCCTACTCTTCTGCTGCTGCTGCGGGAATCCACTTTGTTGAAAGAACAACCTGTGCCAGATGTAAGCCAAATTCTCACCCCAATTGGGAAATCTCTGCTAGAGTTGTAGCAGGGGTGGTCTTAGTCAATGAGCAACCAGGGAATCTGCCCCAGGATCTGTGCTGGGGGGCCACCACACAGCACCCCCACCCCCAAGAGGGGAGAAATAAAGAACAGCAGATGCCCCACCATCACCATTGCTGGTGTCTGTTGTCCTCTTTGGGAGCTCAGCCGGGCTGCTCAGTGACAGCTACTCCTGCTGTCCTGGGCTCTGGCAGCCAGATTCTGGCAATGGCTCCTACTCACCTTACATGAGGCTGCCCCTTGCTTGGCCCCATCAAGGGGGTAACTCCTGTGAGGGGGTTGCAGATGAGATGAGAAAAGAAAGAGGGTGGGAAATTGAACTGAAGGCTGACTAAGAAGCAACCAAGCCAATGAATAGAGGGCCTGGGAATAGGGTTGAATCCTGGCTGAAACAGGGAATAAAGGAGGCTAAAGTGACCCTGCGTTTTCGCCCAAACTTGCATTTTAAAAATTCATTTAAAACAAAAAACAAAAAGAAAGAAGAAAAGAAAAGCATGAGCAGGTGGCAGAGGGAAACTGAACCTTGCCCAAACCTGTTACCCCCACCCCCAACTTCTCCTGGTATTCTTTTCCCCAGCCATTTTCCACAGGAGGAGTCTCACTAATATTTAAAAAAGCTGGGACAACAGAGTGTCAGGAGGAAAGTATAATTCAAGTGATCTCAACCTAGGGTTGCCAACCTCCTGGTGGGACCTGGAGATGTCCTGGAAATACATCCGATCTCCAGATGACAGATACCAGTTCCCCTGGAAAAACTGGCTGCTTTAAAGGGTGGACTGTATGACATGAAACCCAGCTGAGGTCCCTCCCTTCCCTGAGCCCTGCTCTCACAGGCTCCTCTCCCAAATCGATGGGAATTTCGCAACCTGGAGCTGGCAACCCTACCTTAACCCCACTTTGATTTATATAAATTAGCCAGCAAGCTGATTCTTGCACATGGGCCTACAGCCATATCCAGTTGGGTCTTAAGATTCTGCTGTCTGCTGTCACAGCTGATGCTTATGTCTGTCAGATTATCTTGGTTTTGAAAAGAGTATCATCTAAAAAGAATGTTGTCACTTCATCTTTGTGTCGGTTGTGTAGTGCTGTTTTTCATGAAACCAGCTTCTCTTTTTTGAAAGCATATACTCAATCCCATTTCTATCTGCAGATCAATATTTCTGGGTTAGCCAAAAGCTTAACATCTAAATCTGTTAAGTTCATGGTACAGCTAGATAAACTACAGAAGAGCGTCAGAACAGCTTTTCCAGCACTGGGCAGATTTTCTGCTAGAATTGCTGCATTGAAAATATAATCACATACATGAAACATATCACAATTCTACAGTCAGCCTCTAAGATCAGCGGGACCTTGCAGTGATTTGGATGAAATTACTTGTGCTTTGTGAATGTGACTTTTATACAGAGTCATTGGCACAAAACATTTCTATGCCATTTGTTTAAGGATGTGTTACACATCTGTGACAATCTACACTTCTTGGATCCGGCTACCCTTAGTTGCAAGTCAGTACACTACACTGGGATAACTATACTTTTTCAGTAGAAAAGAGCAAGAGTCCAGTAGCCCCTTAAAGACTAACAAAAATATTTTCTGGCAGGGTATGAGCTTTCGTGAGCCACAGCTCACTTCTTCAGATACAGCTAGAATGTACTTTTTCAGGTCACCATTGTGACTATACATACAATGGGCAGAGCAATACTGAAGGGGCCCCCGAAAGGGGTTTGGAGCCGGTGTGACCCCTGCACCAGTGTTAGTGCCGCTTGTGCCTGCTAAATTGACAGTGCTGCTTACACCAGTGCTGGGGAGTTGCGAGTTCTCGTGCCGGTGCCAAAGGGGAAATTCATGGGGGAGGAGATCACTGAGGCTTTTCACCCTGGGAATGCCCCCTTTTGTCAGTGCAAACTTGCCCCTGTGACACTCAGTGGAGCAGTTTCTTGAGGTTTGGGGCAATATCCATTTTCGGCTTCCTTCCCCGAGGCATCTAGCCACTCATGAGGCTCCTTGGCCGCGCCGTCCCTGAGCCCGCCCCAACTACTCTGTAAACGATTTCCATACTTATATGGGTTTCTTTCAGCCAGCCAGACCCGCATCTAGCTAATCCACTGTTTTAAACTGAATGGCTTGAAACAGTGGAAAATGTTGCATTTATGTACTCATGTAAAGGATGGAATCACCCATCATACCATACAATTCCCTAAGTAGGTGCATGCAGGCTAATGTAACAGTTGGATTGGGGTGGAGCATAGGGATTTGCACCTGGGGAAAAATTTTTTTTTTTCAGATTTGGAAAGGAATAAATACTGGTATGTAGGTACCCTGGTACCGTTTTGAGGTTCAGGAATCTGGGATTCCATTATTATTCAGGTTCCATTATTTCTTATGGCTGGGAATTTAATAGTGGGATGGTAAAGTAAAGGTAAAGGTAGTCCCTTGTGCAGGCACCAGGTCATTACCGACCCATGGGGTGACATCACATCCCAATGTTTACTAGGCAGACTCTGTTTATGGAGTGGTTTGTCATTGCCTTCCCCAGTTGTCTACACTTTACCCTCAGTAAGCTGGGTACTCATTTTGCCGATCTCAGAAGGATGGAAGGCTGAGTCAACCTTGAGCCAGCTACCTGAACCCGACTTCCATCAGGATCAAACTCAGGTCGTGAGCAGAGCTTTTGACTGCAGTACTGCAGCTTACCACTCTGTGCCATGGGGCTCCTATACTGTAGATGACTGGGGAAGGCACTGGCAAACCACCCTGTAAACATAGTCTGCCTAGTAAACGTCGGGATGTGATGTCACTCCATGGGTCAGTAATGACCCGATGCTTGCACAGGGGACTTTACCTTTACCTTTAGTGGGTTGGAGTAGCTGTTTCCCCTCAAAATGACACCAAAATAGTGCTGCCTGTCCACTAAACACCTTTCAAGCAAATTGGACCAAGAGGTCTGATTCTATGGGTTCCTGAACAAGGTGCCTCAGCCATCCTATTGCAAAGCTGAAAGCTGGGGAATTCTGGGTATTGTGGATGGTTAGTAGGAGTTCCTGGTTTTGTTCTGTGAGATACTGAGATAATTGTTCTTGGGAACAATATCAGGATTCTGTGCCAGTGCCAAGTTCTGTGACAACAAATTCCTACATTATTTCCAGAAGGGATGGCTCAAGACCTCCACGTTTGACAATGTTTTAACATTTATTAGTCTAGTCTCCAATTTTAAACATTTTCCATTGGACTTATGAATTATTACCATTTTTAAAACACAGTTTACAACATCGGTTATTGTCAATATTTCCCCAGATTTTGCATCTAGATTAATGTTCAGCATCACAGGTACCAATAAGTGTGTGTTAGCTCCTCCGTTATAACACCTGAGACTAACCAATAATTCATGAGTGTTGCTGAGTAAGAGCAAGCTACATGTGGAAAACCATTATTACAGTAAATTTGTGGCTTAGCACATATTACCTGGCTTTATCAAAATGTTGGAAATATTGTTCTGTTTATATGAAAATCTGCATCATAAGAACTCAGAAAACAATCCCTCATTATTGATTTTAGCAGGAGTCATGCTCAAGAGAAAGAATTAAACCCTGAGTGGGGTAGTGTTTTGCTCTAAAGCTTATACATGCTTATTTGCTTCCTTGGTCAATTGTGTTAAGTGCTTCCTTCACCACCCCCAACATTATATAATATGTGGTGTGTAGGCATTCCACATGAAACCTGTGACTATCATTTGGCATAGAAAATGTTTTATAATATACAATTTACAATATATTACTGAGCTTACTTTTTATATAATATTTATATTTACTGTTTTTATATTTACAATGCTTACCCCTTTCCCTTTTTTTTCCTGTACCCCTACAATTATATAAATAAAAATTATAAAAAAAGAAAAAAAAGAAACCTGTGACAGACAGGGGCTGCCCTGCCCCAAAAGGGACAGATAGGGACTGCCCTGCCCCGAACGGGAAAACAGCCAATTGGCTGTTTAATACCTGAACCAATAGGAATGCTGCTCCATCATTCAACCTCCTTCCGGGAGGGAGGGGCGGTGTTGAATGTTCAGGTCTGTCTTGGGGAGAGTAAAGATATTGTATCAGGAAGAGATCAGGTAGTTGTGAATGTAGCTCTGCCTGGCAGCATGACAGTGAGGGTTAACCCTACCTCTGGGAGAGGACAGAGTGCCTGGTTTTGAGGCCTGTCTCGGGAAAGAAGAAGAAGAAAAAGAAGAGTTGGTTTTTATATGCTGGCTTCTCTACCTTTTGAGGAGAACCAGACTGGTTTACAATCTCCTTCCCTTCCTCTCCCCACAACAGACACCTGGTGAGGTGGGGCTGAGAGAATTCAGAGAGAACTGTGACTAGCCCAAGGTCATCTAGCTGACTTCATGTGTAGGAGTGGGAAAACAAACCTGGTTCACCAGATTAGATTTGCCACTTATGTGGAGGAGTGGGGAACCAAACCAGGTTCTCCAGATTAGAGTCCACTACCCCACACTGGCGGACATGATAAAATTTAATCTGTGATTTCGTAAACTTAAGGTATTTTGACATCAAACCTGTCACTATATCCAATAACTACAAGTTTAAGCGTCTCAGACAGTCTTTTCTTATGACTGTGTTTGGGAAGCCTGTGCTGTTGAACTGTCCATGTAATTCCCTGAACATAAATGTGTGTGTGTTAAGTGCCGTCAAGTCGCTTCTGACTCATGGCGACCCTATGAATGAAAGTCCTCCAAACATAAATATATAACATCTTAAAACATAAATACATCTTTTTTCTTTTATGCAACTCTGGCCTCAATGTTCATAGTGTCCCACTTGCTCACCACAAAACATACCACATGACAGCAAGCCTGAAGCATTTATACCTGCTACCCTAACTATACCTTAGATAGGCTTGCCAACCTCCAGGTGCTAGCTGGAGATCTCCCGCTATTACAACTGAAATCCTTCCAATAGAGATCAATTCACCTGGAGAAAATGGCCGCTTTGGCAATTAGACCCTATGGCATTGGAGTCCCTCACCTCAGGCTCCGTCCCAAAACCCTCCCATCAGTAGGGAAGAGGAACCTGGCAACCCTAGGTGGCAGTCCTTCAACTTCCCCCTCATGCTGCCCCTGGGGTCCCCAAGATTGGAGACAGCCAGATGCACATCTACCCTCTGCCATGGTTCCCTGGGTAACCTTGGGCCAGTTATGGTCTCTCACTTTAACCTACCTTACTGGATAGTTGTGAGGGCTAAATGATGGACTGGAAAGCCATTTATACTTCCCTGAGCTCTTTAGTGGAATGGCAGAATGAAAATCTAATAGACAGATATTGGTTCATATGGTTCCCTTGAAGGCACTGCCTTCTTTAGACATTTGGCATGGTAACAGTAGAATGTCGCTGCATTCATAGAACTGGATGTAAAAAAAAAATGCTCCTGTTTAGAGATACATACATAAATACATACATAGTTTTCCTTGAAGCATATCTTATTTCTAGTACAAACTTGGAAGTCTATGAGGCATGATAATATTAACTTCCAATTTCTATGACCTCTCATAAAACAGCACAAGGAACAAGTCGTTGGCTAAAAGGATTCTAATGATCCCTTTAGACACTTATGTTCACATAATGACTGTTAGAAGATTTATATGCTCTGTATAGGTATAATTAGACACCCACAAACCCATTTGACCCTACCGAGGTGAAAAGCTCTTCTGCTTTTCAGCAGATGAATCGATAACTCACACGTTTTGCCACTGTGGAGTGAAACTGAGGAAATGAAAATCTGATAATTTTGCTCCCAGTGCAGTCTAGACAGAGTAGAGCAGTTTTAGGCTCTGACAGGAAGATCTATTTCCAGTTTCTCAAAAGGCTAGTGTCAATTCTGAAACTTCTCCTAATATTGATTTTTGGTTTTGCTAAAAAGGATGTTTTATTAGGAAATATTAGTCCCAGAGACCATGCAAAGCCTCCGTCCGTTTCGGAAGTTGATGAAATTGTGGTATTAATTTGGATCCCGTATGTGCGCCTCGATCTCAGCATTATTTTGTGTGGTGTTTGCAATGAAAGCAGGCATCCGTGAAAGTTACACTCTTCCCTTTGAAGCCATATGAGTCCATTTGAAGCAGCTTTGAAGATGGGCTGGACTGATTTATAAATAATACTCTGTGTGTGCACCAAGTACACGTAGCTCAAAAATAGTCTCCAGCTGGCAGTTTCATTCCACATCATGATATCCAAATTACTGAATCAAGAGAAAATCACCTTTTCCTGATGTACTATAAGGGGACAACACACATCCAGCTAAAGTGGAACTTCTTCAACAGAGAATAGCACATTAATAATATAAGAAAAATATTGAATGTTTTCTCCCAGTACTTAGAAGTGAGAACATTCCAGTCAAAGTTAAGCACGTCTAAGCCCCATCGATTCCATTGGGAGAGAGTTAGATACATGGGAGAGAAAACAATTGAGAATTAAGTGAAGGGTAGTATGACATGCATGCTTACCACTTTCATTGAGATCAATGGGTTTAAAGGTGTTTAACTATGGTGAGATTGTGGAGGCCACTATTACAACCAGTCAGTGATGCCCACAAAGTTCATAATTCCCCAGTTCAGAATATGAATTTCAGCAACTAGCACCCCTTGGCCTTCAATAGTAAAAGATTAAAGCCCCTCAATTCTTCTCCAGTTTTCATTTCTCTCTCTCCCTCACTCTCAAGATATCTATAGGTATAGCTATGTGCGTGTGTGTGTAAAGTGCCGTCAAGTCGCAGCCAATTTATGCAGACCCCTTTTTGGGGTTTTCATGGCAAGAGACTAACAGAGGTGGTTTGCCAGTGCTTTCGTCTGCACAGCAACCCTGGTATTCCTTGGTGGTCTCCCATCCAAATACTAACCAAGCTTCTGATATCTGACAAGATCAGGCTAGCCGGAACTCAAAGCAGTTGGCAGAATAAAATCAGACAGTACAATTACATAAATAAAGAACTTTTGAGCACATGGCCTGCTAGTTTTGCATGTTCTCCATTTTTATTTTAAGTCAACCAATACTGGATGCATCTCCGGTCTGGCTCTGCAGCTGGACATCTCCACATACTAGTTTTCGTGCACAAGTCATTCTAAAGTAGATTGCTCTAAATACAGGGCCAGGACAAAATAGCAACTTTTCTCACTCCCTCTATGAGAAAAAATGGAGCACAAATATGACATCAGAAGCCACTCATACCCCTAGAGTTGCTTCAGCTGGCCCTTCTTCAAAAACCAATTCACAGTTTGGTTTCAGGCAGTGGATTTCAGCTACTTTACAGTGCAATATAGGTAAAGCTCTTAAGCCAAAGTTTTTCCTCCTAAAGAGATTTATACAAACCTTCAGGGTAGTGGTAAAAGGTTAACCAAGCCAACCTAACTTACAATTTTTTTTCAAAACAATCAAAGCAATCAATTCTTGTAAGTTATTTCGTTTTAATATGATAAAAACAATAGAGTTTAATAAGGAAAAGAAATGTGTCATTTTTTAAAAAAGTAGGGAAATGCTTGTAACATTCCTCTGAATCTTCCTCTGATCCTAAAAACTGCCTAAACTTCCTCTGATCCTAAACTTCCTCTGATCCTAAAACTTCCACTGATATTGAAAACTGCCTAGAGAGCTAGCATGGCATTTGGAGCAAAATCTCTTTTTCAGGGGTATTCACCAAATATTTTGGGGGGTGATTATTTTTCCCCTGGGATTTTTGGTACACTTCTAAACATACAATTATTACAATGTCCTTCTTTCATTGCTTTTTCTCTTCCATTTTCATTGAGCCCTTGTTGGGACTTTTGCCTGCTGAGTTGTATCTTTCCTGCTGGATATTTCATTTCTTTTTGGAGATTACTATGGGTTTTAGGGACGGTCCATAAAGCATGTGACAAATCAACAAAGAGAGGAGAAGATAGCAAAGGTGTGACACAGACCGTTGAAAAGAACCATTGTCTGCATGGCTTACTTTATATATAGTTCCTTTTATCAATACCAAAGGTGAACTTGGATTTTACAATCCTCTGTCCTCAAATTTTTCTACCTGCATATACCATGCACAGGCAATGGATGGATGGAGCCTCTGAAGATTGAGAGATAACCTAATTTACAGTGCAAACCTAAAAAGTTACTTCCTCGTAAAGGCTTTGAAGTCAGCAAAGTTTATTATTTTCAGATTTACCCTGTACTGAAGTCTCCCAATCTCTGAGAAGGGTTTCTTCTTCCCCACCCCTTCAACTCAAAACATCCTGGAGGCGTGAACAAAAAATCAATACTGAAAGGTTTCACACTTCTTATTTGAACCGCTGCATCAACATAAAGTATCTCTGGCTCTGTTAAGTGTGACTTTTACAATGTTTATGGTCATTTAGATCACCAATACCTTGGAATACAGTGTCTCCCCCCCACCCCCACCCCTTTGGGTTGGACTAGATGACCCTGGTGATCCCTTTCATCTCTATGATTCTATGATTTTATCCAGGATCTCTCTGACCCTAAAGTTTCCTCAGTGAAATCTAATTAAAAGTGTGTGTGTGTGGGGGGGGGGAGTATGAGTGTGAAATTACACAATTTGGGGGGGCAGTTTATGTAGTAGATGTAGTTTGTTTTTCAGTGGAGTCAGTTGTGACCTCAAATACATAGGAGGATTAACAGTAACTAAACACATTCTCATCTGTACCAGAGACAGATATAAATGCAAGGGCATCCTTTACTTGTCTTCCATGTAACCCAAGATTCTTTTCAGAGGTTTAATCTAATTTGTCTGCGAAGACCGTCCCCCAATACCATCACAAGACTGAAACAAACTGCGGGCAGGTAGATCTATTTCTTTTTAATTTTCTTTTAAACATCCAAGCTGAAGAAGAGTTCGGTGTAACACATAGGGTTGCCTGGTGCTTGTTAATCAACAGGCCTGCCCGCCACCCCTCAGCTGGCCAGTGGGGAAAACAGGCCAGCTAAAGGGGAGACAACCCCCCCCACACACACACACAGTGTGGCATGGCAAAATAATGTCCCTTCTGAAGCGACAGGGACATCCCTCAAAGAACTCTATGGAAACCATAGAGTTTAGGGAGGAATTTGCTAGAGTGTCCCTGTCACTTCTGGGTTTGACAAGGATGCTCTAGTATATTCCTCCAAAAACTCTGTGGTTTCTGTAGAATTTTGGGGGGGACATGCTAGAGCATCCACATTGCTTCTGGGTTTACCCCAGAAGGAACATTATTGCATGTGCGCACTGCACGCTCACAAATTGTCCCCCCCACACTGAAGGTCCCGCCAAAGGCAAGGGGGGACCTGGCAACCCTAGTAACACAGAAGCTGGCAAAACACACTGTGAACCGTGGTGGCTCTTTGTAGGTTAGGCCTTATGCCCTGAAACGACAAACTCTTAACAGTAGGGAGAAAGTTCTTAATAGAATAGGGAAGCAGCTACGTGTCAATATCAGTGTACTTTATTAATGTTATTTTTTATTTTATTTTTATTTACATAGGTAACCTCCAACTTGTTTTTGTTCAAGAAGCAATACTGCTTTGCTTATATTAAGTGGGGAAGTATCGAAAAAGAAAATGTTACAGCCTTTCAGCTGTGCCAGATATTTAATTAAATATGTAACGGTGCCTGAGGCATTGCTGCATTTTAAAAAGCTGTTTCCTAATTTCGGGAGAAAATTAAATTAAAATCTATTTACGTTAGGGGTTCCCCGTGCCGTATTTTCCTTTTGTTGCCGTCTTCTCAAAATATAGATATTACATTCGAACTACTTAAAAACAAATATGCCTATCACATTTACCGTACGTTAAAAACAAAATGCGGATATCTCTCTCAATACTTTACAATTAAACCAAGGAAGAAATGTGTTTTAACATTGCTAAAATAATTTAATCACTAGAAGGCAGCTACTGAATCATGTAACTTCAGTTTTACATTCTCTTTAGTGGGGGAAAGGTGGCTAATATAGACTTGTTCCAAGGTGTGATGAACACTCAAATGCTACACATGGGCTCCAGTGTAAACATTGATTTCAATGAAGGTGGGCTCTTTAAAAAGCCCCCCCCCATCCTGCTCTGAAGTGAATATGAAGGAGATTCATATGACTGTTGAAGCTCCATCCTGTATCACCTGGCCTAGTTATTATAATGTGAGGTGCATGGAGTTAATATTTATCTAAGACTATATCTAAGCCTGAAAAATAGGAAGCAGAGAGTAGGAATCAATGGTCAGTTCTCACAATGGCGGGATGTGAGCAGTGGGGTGCCTCAGGGATCTGTGTTGGGACCGGTGCTATTCAACCTGTTCATCAATGACCTAGAGCAGAGGTTAAACAGTGAAGTAGCCAAGTTTGCAGATGACACCAAATTATTTAGGGTGGTTAAAACAAAATCGGACTGTGAAGAGCTCCAGAAGGATCTCTGCATACTGGAAGAATGGGCATTAAAATGGCAAATGAGATTCAATGAGAGTAAGTGTAAAGTGATGCATATTGGGGCAAAAAAAACCAACTTCACATATACACTGATGGGATCTGTGCTGGCAGCGACAGACCAAGAAAGGGATCTTGGGGTGGTAGTGGATAGTTCAATGAAGATGTCAACCCAGTGTGCAGCTGCTGTAAAAAAGGCAAATTCTATGCTGGCCATAATTAGACGAGGAATAGAAAATAAAACTGCTGATATCATACTGCCCTTGTACAAATCTATGGAAAGACCACACTTGGAATACTGTGTACAGTTCTGGTCACCACACCTAAAAAAAAGGATATTACAGAGCTTGAGAAGGTGTAGAAAAGAGCAACCAAAATAATTAGGGGACTACAGCAACTGTCCTATGGGGAGCGGCTAGGATGCTTAGGGCTGTTTAGCTTGGAAAGAAGGCGGCTAAGGGGAGACATGATAGAGGTCTATAAAATTATGCATGGTTTGGAGAGAGTGGACAGGGAGAAGTGTTTCTCCCTCTCCCATAATACTAGAACGCGGGGTCATCTGCTGAATCTAGAGGGCGAGAGATTGAAAACAGATAAAAGGAAGTATTTTTTCACACAACACATAGTTAAATTGTGGAACTCCCTGCCCCAGGATGTGGTGATGGCTGACAGCTTGGAGGGCTTTAAGAGGGGAGTGGACATATTCACGGAGGAGAGGGGTATACACGGCTATTAGTTAGAATGGATACTAGTCATGCTGCATACCTATTCTCTCTAGTATCAGAGGAGCATGCCTATTATTTTGGGTGTGGTGGAACACAGGCAGGATGGTGCTGCTGCAGTCGTCTTGTTTGTGGCTTCCTAGAGGCACCTGATTGGCCACTGTGTAAACAGACTGCTGGACTTGATGGGCCTTGGTCTGATCCAGCAGGGCCTTTCTTATGTTCTTATGTACTTGAGAGCCAGTGCGATGTAGTGGTTAAGAGCAGTGGACTCTAATCTGGAGAACCAGGTTTGATTCCCCACTCCTCCACATGAGCAGCGGACTCTAATCCGGTGAATGGGGTTGGTTTCCACACTCTTACACATGAAGCCAGCTGGGTAACCTTCCCTGAAGGCGCACGGGGGGCCCTTTAAATAGATCTGTGCCTCCCGGCCGGGAGGCACAGATCTCCCCCCCCCCACGCGCCTTCAGGGAGCTTCCCTGGAGATGCTCGGGGTGCCCTTTAAATAGATCCGTGCCTCCCGGCTGGGAGGCACAAATCTGTTTAAAGACCCCCCGCGCGCCTTCAGGGGGCTTCTCTGGAGACGTGCGGGGTGCCCTTTAAATAGATTTGTGCCTCCCGGCCAGGAGGCAAAGATCTATTTAAAGGGCCCCCCGCGCACCTTCAGGGAAGCTCCCTGAAGGCGCGGGGGGTGGGAACAGATCTGTCCCAGCTGGAAGGCGCAGATCTGTTTAAAGGGCCCAAATTCACCGAATTTATTCAGGAACAACCCGAACTCACCGAATTCGGCTCCCCGTTTCCCCCCTTTTTGGAGTTCGGTTCAATCCGAACCGAAAAACCGCCGAATTGGAGGAAATTTGGCTGTTTTTCGGTTCGGGCCGAACCGAATCGACAGCCCTACCAGAAATACAATTCTCCATCATTAGTTAAGTAGGAAAGAAAAGCCAATCAAGTCAAATGTAGAACTTTTAACTAAAGTCCAGAAATAGCTAAGCATAATACGCATGATCCATGACATTTTAGAAGCAAATGATACATTGCTAAACTTAGAATGCAAATGTTATTTGAAGTCCTGGTTTATGGTTGGCTTGTAATTAATTGCAAATGATTCATGATCTTGACTTTCTAAATCAGAAACAAAATATAGAGTGCTGATTTATATTATTTTAGGAGGGGATGTGATTTGCAACTGGTCAGTAATCAAATTACTGATAGTGTTCAACTGACTTTCCTAAAAATATCCATTGGACTATCTGTTTGTCTGTCTGTCTGTCTGGCATTGTAGCTCTCCACAACCTGGCTCTAATGAGACTTTGCATTCTTGGTACCATAGAATCATAGAAGCATAGAGTTGGAAGGGACCACCAGGGTCATCAAGTCCAACCCCCTGCACAATGAAGGAAATTCACAACTACCTCCCCCCCCCATACCCCTAGATGCCCTCCCTCTCATCATCTGCCTAAGGTCATGTAACTTGATGTAACTTGATCTACAATCATGTGTAGTCATTATTCCCCTTGTGTGACAAAAAGGGATCTTTTGGATCAAATACTAGGAAAAAGAGTTAAAAGAAAAATATATAGTTGAGAAAGGAGTTTAGGGGAAAGGGGAAAAAAAGGATTGGAAAAAGTCTTTTTGTATTGGGTGAAGGAGACTATTGGCCATTACTTGGTATACCAGTGTGCAAGCTTTTGAGTGCTTGTGCGATGACATGCCTACATCACTTCCGGCTTACTCGGAAGTGATGGGGACGCTCTCTCAATGTCAGCCGAAACTCTATGGAAATCATAGAGTTTTGGCCGAATTTGCTAGAGAGTCCAAGTCGCTTCAGGGTAAGCCCTGAATTGTCGTGGGCGGGTCACACATGCGCGCATGCACAGGGTACCCGTCGGCCCTCAGCTGGTCGACGGGCAGCCTGGTGGATTGGCGGTAGTTTGCCCGCCACCACCGGGCATTTGGCAACCCTAGTGGGGACCCATAATACTCACAAGGGATCCCTTCTGTCTCTTAGTTTTAACCCCCTCTCCAAGTCACTGCCAGTGGCCCTTCGCAGCTGCCACTTTAAATTAAATTACCCCCCACAAACATTGCAGCTACCCCCAGGTGAGCCCACTG